>NW_009921449.1:5435-10682 GCF_000696875.1 Nestor notabilis | reverse complement strand
GGGCCCTGCCGGCTCCATGCCGCGCCGGGCGGAGGAAGGGGGCTTCCTTAGCTCTTTCCCCCGTGAAGTTGTTCTGTCAGCTTCTTATTTCTCTGTTCCAAATGCTGTGTGCTACATCGGTCAGACAGGATAAGCACCAGTGCTGTGCAGAGGCGCTGGTACCTTTGTATTTGAGCTTTTTACGTTGGGGGTTGGGTTTTTAGATGCCTTCTGCAGAGTGTTTGTGCCCATCACCACCCTGCCGAGGGTGTGTGGTCCCTGGTGTTGCAGAGCAGGGGCTCAGCTCTGCTTGCAGGAGGGTGACTTGCAGGGCATGGAGTTCTCTCAAAGCTGTAGCTCTGGAAAAGGGCCTGGTCCCAAGTTCTTGTTGGATTGAATGTTAGTGAATCCCTGTGTTTCTTTTGTCTTCTAGTAAGGGAACAGCTGAAGGAGCTCACTAAGCAATATGAAAAGTCAGAAAATGATCTCAAGGCCTTGCAGAGTGTTGGGCAGGTAAGAAAAACGAGGTCATGGTATCCTGTAGCAGTGGTTGACAGTGAACCTGCCTGGAAGTACCATTTCAGTCTTTTTGTGGCATCATGAAAAAGTGGGAACAGAGTGGCTGAGAGAATTGGGGGTCTTGCTGTCAGGAGCACGTGCTGAGTGTGTGGGTTAGGGAGGTTTCCTGTATGTGTCCTGCTTAACAGAGATGTGTTAAAGAAAAGCACCAGTGAACAGCATGAAGCAAGAGAGAGGATTTCAAAGCTGGCAGTCATCTTAAGTGTCCTGAGACAAACGTTACAGGTGGTTTTGGGTGGTAGTTTATAGGTTAATACTGCTTTTATTCTTTTGCAGATCGTTGGCGAGGTTCTTAAACAGCTAACAGAAGAGAAATGTAAGTACGTTGGGCTGTTACATTCTTTGAGGTGTTGAAAATAAGCTTTTGTAGTTAAATTCTGGCTAAAGATTTGTAGGATTAAAAACTTAAGAGTATAAAAATCTTTGTCTGCAACATGGACAGTGGAATCAAGCGCACCCTCGGCAAGTTTGCTGATGACACCAAACTGTGTGGTGCAGTTGACACGCTGGAGGGAAGGGATGGCATCCAGAGGGACTTTAACAGGCTGGAAAGGTGGGGCAGTGCCAGCCTCATGAAGTTCAACAAGGCCAAGTACAAGGTCCTGCACCTCGGTTGGGGCAATCCCGAGCAGAGACTGGGCAGCGACTGGATTGAGAGCAGCCCCGAGGAGGACTTGGAGTGTTGGTTGATGAGAAGCTTAACATGAGCCAGCAATGTGCATTTGCAGCCCAGACAGAGAACCACATCTTTAGCTGCATTAAAAGAAGAGTGACCAGCAGGTTAAGGGAGGTGATTCTCCCCGTCTACTCTGGTGAGACCCTGCCTGCAGTACTGCATCCAGCTCTGGGGCCCCCAACACAAGAGGGATGTGGACCTGTTAGAGTGAGCCCAGAAGATGCTCAGAGGGCTGGAGCACCTCTGCTCTGGAGCCAGGCTGAGAGAGCTGGGCTTGTTCAGTCTGGAGAGAAGGCTCCAGGGAGACCTTTGAGCAGCTTCTAGTAACTAAAAGGGGTGACAAGAAAGCTGGAGAAGGAAGGGCATGGCAACCCTGTGGCAGGGGATTTGAAACTAGATGATCCTCCCTTCCAACCCAAACAATTCTATGATTCTGTGGTGATCTGGATATTGGCAGAAAATAGAAGAAGCTTAACAGAGCAGTGAATCAAGTAAATGCGAATTTTTATTTTTTTTTTTCTTCTCTCTCCAGTTATTGTGAAGGCTACAAATGGACCAAGATACGTGGTTGGCTGTCGTCGTCAGGTACCTGATCTGTCAATATTCATAAAAGTTTGCTTTTCATAATCTAGGTGCTTAGGAGAATTAAGTATCTGGTATCTGCTTGCCCTCTGCCTTTGTAGCTGGTAGTAGTAACTTCCTAGTAAAGACAAAGCGGTACACAGAGTTCCTGGAACCTTGCATGTGCTTTATTCTTTTCATGGAGTTGAAGCTCTGTGTTTCTGCCTAATCTTGAATTCCCTGAAGTTAATCATTGCTATAAGAATTAATCAGCTGTGTAAGGTCTCTGGTGCTGTGCTGCGAATACAGCATCTGACTTTTGCTGTTGTAGTGCTGAGCTTCAGATTTTAAACACACATGTATTTTTTTCCTAATGGTTTTACACTCCGGTAAATAATTATAGTAGGCAAGGCCCCTGTTCAAGCACTTTGAGGGACCTTAAAGCCTTGGCACTCCCAGTCCACAGGACAACACCTTTTTTTACCTATGTCTTATTCTGTAGAAGGCAGACACTTTAATACCTAATCTTGTGAACAGCAGAATCCATCTGCTGTAGTTGGCAGCAACCACTTAGAGGTGCTCTTCGCTTTTTATTCTCATACAAAGAATAAAGCATTCTGTTGCAGGTGTCATTTAAATGCTTGTTGGTTAACTGAACGCTGAATGTGACCCCCCTTAGAGTAATTAAACCCCTAGTATGTAGGACCCAGAATATGTAGTGGACTTGTTCTGCAACTCCAGAGCCACTGGGGGGGAGCAAAGCAAATCTCTAGTTAGATTTAATTAGACCCATCCCTGACTTTGAGAAATGGAAGCAAAGAAGAGGATATATGAAATGCAAGACCATAAAGTATCTCTGAACAGAGAACAGTGACCCCAGGGAAGGATCATGTATCCCAAGAAGGCAGCAACATTTAATGATTCTAATGCACAAACAAGTGTGAGATTCTCTAACAGCTGTGACTTTATCTTAAGCAGATTCCTTTATGGTGGGAAAAAGTAACTACAGCTGAGCTTTCAAAACATTGTGATTGTAGCATGTTTTCCTGCATTTTGGAAGTTGTGAAAAACAAATTCCTTCAGTGGGAGGAGCAGACATGTAGTGGTGTATTAGAGGTGGCTTTTCTTTCTGCAGAGAAACTGGTGTTCAGTGCAGAATTTTAACTCTTACTGGTTCTATGTAAAGAAAGAAAATGTGTTTGTAAGACTAACATGCAAATGTTTTGCAGTATCCAGAATATCTGGATTAGCTTAAGGTTTGTATGTGGAAGTTAAATTGAAGATCAGTGTGACAGAGCTCCAACATGGCTGCCCCATCCCTGGCAGTGTTCAAGGCCGGGTTGGACAGGGCTTGGAGCAACCTGGTCAAGTGGGAGGTATCCCTACCCATGGCAGGGGGTTGGAACTGGATGGACTTGAAGGTCCCTTCCAGCCCAAACCAGTCTGGGATTCTAACACACAGAAGTTCACCAGTACTGTTCAGGTGATTCATTCATCAAGGTGTTGGGGTGGCTGTAGGAGCTCAGAGGCAGAGGAGGGAGCCAGCTGTGCTCTGAGCAATTTGAAAAGCAGGGCAGCAGGAGAGTTCCCACTGCAGGCCCACAGTTAACAGTGCTTGGCAGTAAGCAGTGAGGAAAACTCATGCAGTAAGTGTTCTCCTATGGTGCTGACTGTTGATGGATTGTATATTTTTCAGTAAGGATGGACCTTTTCTCCTTGTTTTGGAGACAAACTATTGGAGAAACATGAGTGCCAGTAGGTGTATTAGTTCAAGTAGTATATATACAGGTACTCTTGACTGCCCTCAAGCATAGTGCCATGATACTTGCATTTGTTTTTGCTTGTGTAAAACATCTGCAAGAACTGCTAGTGTTGAAATGCTCTTCAAGTAAATAATTGTAAGCTTCATCACTTTCAAGAATTATGGTGCAAACTCACTATTTTCTTCCACTGGAATGAGCAAACTTTTTCTGGAACATAAGTATCCTTAATTCCACTTCAGGGCATGTGAGGTAGTCTTGGGGTTGTTTGTTGAAACAGATAAATGCTAAGGAATAAGTTGTGCTTGGATGAGCCTGGCATTGCAACACATACTTTTAAATTTATTCTTCAGTAAAAACACTTTCTGATCTTAAAAGATCCTTGATTTGATACCAGAGCCTAAAAAAACATACCCATGATGGGTTTCAAAATGTCAAAATACCAAGACAGATGAATTCCTGTGGAGTGTTTCACAGGCTACTGGAAGGACTAGTTTTGGATGGAAGTCACTGTGGGTGTGCTGTGCCGCTGAGGAGGAAAAAGCGACACTGTTTACATTGAAATAAAATTACTTGTATCTGAAGTGCTTTTCCTAAGGCATTCAAGGTCAAGCAGCTTCTCTTTGGTTTCTTCTCACTGTGGAATAATTTGAATCTGTTGGGAAATGTTGAATCTGATAGAATTTCAAGCTTTTACAGATTATTAAGATTAGCTCGCAGGAAAGAGGTCTTACTAGTGACTGCAGTATAGGAGGAGTGACAGTATGATCCTGAACACCACGAGAGACTAAAGAACCCGCAGGGGCAAGGGACCTTATAAATCCCCCTAGTGGGGGCGATGGGAAGCTTCAGGCAGTGCTTGCAAACTGTTGTCAAAATCCTTGTTCAGGTGCCATGTCAGTAAAACTTGGAATAAATAGGTTTTGTACTCTTCAGATGTGGACGTAATCTGTGATCATTGTTCAAAGTTGTGTTGTGTGAGAGATGACACTGCTCTCCTAGACGAGGTTTCTTAAAAATAAGGTGAAAAATACAAGTTAATAGTGTTAATTCCAGCTGAATTTATCAGGGTGTACTGGAATAGGACTGCTGCTGTGCTTAGAAATCTCATAAAAATGGAGTAAGCAGATGAGTGAGTAGGGCAGCTGAGATAAATGAGAGCAAAAGAATAACATCTGGAATATCCAACTTTAAAGATGGGTTATAACTGGATTATGTGAAATAATGGAGGGCTTGGAGAAAATAGGTTAGGAACATCTACTCACCCTTCTGTCAGTCCAGAAATGGGAAAGCCATTGAGCAGAAGGGTGGCGGACTGGGACTTGAGCAGGCAGACTGTTCCGGGTGCTCTCAAAGGAGGATTGCTTACTTGTTCTGAAACAGCTGGTTCTGCCCTATGTCAAGCAGAGAGTAGGGTTCAGTCTCTCACTAATCCAGTTATATTGACAGCAGTAAAAACCCAAAGCAAACCAGCCTATTATAATCTAGAAAATAGTATTCATTTTCAAAAGTGATGGAGTGTTTAATGACTTGCTGCTCAAGATCTATTTCAGTGCAAACAAAAATTATTCCTGTGGTCTGGTTTAGCTTTGCAGGTGGTCAGTTGTGACAACCAACAGGTTTGTTGGTCTAGGCTGGTGTCTGGATCGCTTGTCCAGGAGATCATGTCTCTGTGAAACCATGGGCCAGCTT
>NW_009921449.1:0-5404 GCF_000696875.1 Nestor notabilis | reverse complement strand
CAGGAATTCCTGGAAATGGTGGTAGTGGGAACATAGCGTTTACTAAGTGAGCTGCTTGCCATGTAGCTTGGCAGCTTTGTCTTCTTCTTGTGTGTGGTTAAGTGAAGGGTGTGAGCTGCAGTAAACATTGTGGCTAAAACCAGATGTTGTTTTGGAGTATGGTTCTAATAGAAGTACTTTCTCTGTGACTAGCTTGACAAAAGTAAGCTGAAGCCGGGGACGCGAGTTGCTCTGGATATGACCACTCTGACCATCATGAGGTAGGTTTCTGCTCTACAGCTGCTCTTCTGCTCATTATATAGACAGGAAAATAGTGATGCGAGTAGGTTACACAACAGTTTGAATGATCAGTTTTGTAGTATTTTGTACATGCTTGTGGCAAAACAGTGCTTGAGTAAGGACAGTTACTTTGAGGGAAGACTTTTGTGTCTGTTATGAAGATGGGCTGAGAGAGTTGGGTTTGTTCAGCCTGGAGAAGAGAAGACTCCAGGAAGACCTTAGAGCAGCTTCCAGTACCTAAAGGGGCCAACAAGAAAGCTGGAGAGGGGCTTTCAACAGGGGCATGTAGTGATAGGACAAGGGGGAATGGCTTTAAACTGACAAAGGGGAGATTTAGGTTGGACATTAGGAAGAAGTTCTTCCCTGTGAGCATGGTGAGACACTGGCACAGGTTGCCCGGAGGAGCTGTGGCTGCCCCATCCCTGGCAGTGTTCAAGGCCAGGTTGGACGGGCCTTGGAGCAACCTGCTCTAGTGGAAGGTGTCTCTGCCTGTGGCAGGCAGTTGGAACTGGATGATCTTGAGGGTCCCTTCCAACCCAAACCATTCTGTGATCCTAAAATTACATATGGTTTAAGAATAAATTGATTGTTCTTAAAAAAAACCAAACAACAAAAAAAAAAAAACCCAAAACCCCCACACAACCCAAAAAAAAAAAAAAAACCCAACCACCCAAAAAAAAAAAAAAAAAAAACCACAAAAAAGACCTCAACCAAACAACAAAAAACCACGATCCCACCCCCCAAAAAAAACCAAACAAAAAAAACCAAACAAAACCACTTACAACTTGGCATTTTCAACAACTTGGCATTTTCAGCAACTTTTTTTAAGCTTTTATTTGGTTAGAAACTTAAAGGTTGCTAGATCTGGAGTTTATTCCTTTTTCTTTTTTTTGTTTTTTTTTTTTTGTTTGTTTGGTTTTTTTTTTTAATATCAAATATACTTGTCTTATCAAGTGGGGAGGAAAAGAAATAATTTTTATAGTTTCTTTATAATTGATTGTAGTAACTTTATAAGTGTGTCTGCACAATGAAAAATGTCTACTTTACACTTCCCCCCCCCCCAGGTATTTGCCAAGGGAAGTGGATCCATTGGTTTATAATATGTCTCATGAAGATCCAGGGGATGTTTCATATTCTGAGATTGGAGGCTTGTCAGAACAAATCAGAGAGCTGCGAGAGGTATCGAGTATCTCAGAAACACTTACCGAATAGTGGTACATGTTCTGAGTGAAGTTTTTCAGCACATGAATGTTCTATTGATGTTTGTCCTAAATATCATGAGACAGGCTGTTAAAAGATCCTATCAGATTGGTGCTTTCCGTGTTTCATTAGCTTAGACCACATTTTCCTATACTAAAAGCTAACTTCTGAAGGATTGTTTCCATGTTTTCCAGCTTTGTCACTGGCTTTGTGGCAAACAGCAGTGTGATGGCAGGACACTGATGTGCTTGTACTGAAGTAATCCAATTAGTTTGGGCATCAGAGCTGCAGGCTGTGCAGGCCTGCCCAAGAATGGGAGTGTTAGAAGATGAGCTTGTCCTGCTATGTAACGGATTGTTTGTGTGCTGGGCACACACCTCACAGTAGCAGAGAGATTATTCTAAACACCACAGCCCAGTTCTCAGACTGATATATCTTACCTCTGCCGTTAAAGCAGCTTGGATTGAGATTAAAATGAAGAAAATTCTCTGAAGAGGAGAATTTGGAGGAGCTGAGACTCTAGCTAAGGGCATGCCTAAAATCACTGGGAGAGCACAGTTAGGATTGACAGCCAGCAAACCAGGCTTGAATTTTGCACAAAACCTACTAGAATCACTCTAGGTAGCAGAATTATGACAGTAGCAAAGAGCATTGTGAGAGACTAGCCATTGCTGAGCTGAAGTCTGAACAAAGAAGGCAGGGTTGTGGATTGCTCCCTTGGATCAATCTGACATTTTCTTACTGCTTCTCATACAAAATATGGACAGATAAATCAGAATACAGGTATCTGGAAAGCAGGCTGGCAAGTGTACCCTTAGCTTCCTGGGATTGCTGAGCTGAAACTCAAACATTGAGTCTTAGTTTGTTCATCTGTCTCTTCACAGGTAATAGAGCTGCCTCTTACAAACCCAGAACTATTCCAGCGTGTGGGAATTATACCTCCAAAAGGCTGCTTGCTCTATGGCCCCCCCGGTGAGTTTCACAAAAGGGTAATGAATGCTTTGTTGTCACTCTCAAACTGTGGCAATGAGCTTGGTTTTTTTTGTTTTTACTTTTCTTATTCCCTGGTACTGTTTTATTACTTCATTTTGTGGCTTTTTTTTGAATGCATGCAGTTGCTTTTTAAAATCCTTCAATATCCTGTCTCTCCAGGTACAGGAAAAACACTTCTGGCCAGAGCTGTTGCTAGCCAGCTTGACTGCAACTTCCTGAAGGTAGTGTGATTGTACTCTTGCACTCGAGCACATGCTTAATTTGTTTGCACTCCAGTGTCTTCATCCGTGTGCCTTTTGTCTTTCAAAAGGTGGTGTCAAGTTCAATAGTGGACAAGTACATTGGTGAAAGTGCTCGACTGATCAGAGAGATGTTCAACTATGCCAGAGATCATCAGCCATGTATCATTTTCATGGATGAGATAGATGCTATTGGTAAGGCTGATGGCCTGGGGGGTGGCTAAATTATGCTTTTAACACTGAAATTGGCTATAAAGCCACAGTCTCTCCTCTCAAAAGAAATAGTGCAAGTGTGTTTGTTTGGAAGAAACATATTGGGCCAAGTGGTTCAGCTTCCTTCTGGAGCTGTTGCAGCTAGCTTGAAACCATAAATAATAAAGATTCCCAGCATAAGAAGGATTTGGACCTGTTTAGAGCAAGTCCAGAGGAGGCCATGAAGATGATCCAAGGGCTGGAGCACCTGTGCTCTGGAGACAGGCTGAGAGAGCTGGGGTTGTTCAGCCTGGAGAAGAGAAGGCTCTGGGGAGACCTTGGAGCAGCTTCCAGTGCCTAAAGTGGGTGTCAAGAAAGATGGAAAGGGGCTTTTGATAAGGGCATTTAGGGATAGGACAAGGGCAAATAGCTTAAAACTGAAAAGCTTCCCCATCCCTGGCAATGTTCAAGGCCAGGTTGGATGTGGCTTGGAGCAACCTGGTCTAGTGGAAGGTGTCCCTGCCTGTAACTGGGGGGTTGGAACTGGATGATCTTTAATGTTCCTTCCAACCCAAACTGTTCTATCATTCTATTGATACCTGCTTGGATATTTTCGACTATGTGAAAAAGCATTTTAAAAATGCATCCATTTAACTGTCTTAAGTACCACCCCTCCTACCCCCAGTTCAAGAGGGATACCTAATTGTCATCTTAGTTTTATATGGAGGCAAAAGTAAAGTACTGTCACTTACAAGTTTGGGATGCTGCAGGTGGTCGCCGTTTTTCTGAAGGCACCTCAGCTGATAGAGAAATTCAGAGGACTCTGATGGAGGTGAGTGTTTAATCCCTGACTCCATGATTTGCAGCCCATACAGATGCAAATTGTTACACTGATCTGCCTCAGTAAGTTCTCAGTAAAACTTTTTCAGAGTTAATAATCTGACACTGAAACTGAACTAGATGATGCTTTTACCAAAAGGCAGCTGCACATCCTGATAACTCAGCCATGAGTTCAAGTTGGAGACTAATCAAAAGAATCTTTAAAAATGCTAGAACGATTTGGGATATTTTCTCCTCTTACTATGACTTGACTTTGTGGCTGCTTACCACGTTTTCTTTGAAGATTTGGAGGGCCCCTCGTAAGAAGGAAATGCTGAGCTTGTTTCTTCTAGTCCCAGTGACACTATAAATAAAATTTTATGACTGTTACAGTTTGATTATTTATTTTTTTTTCTGAACTAGGAGGAGAAGTAGTTGCATTTCTTTGTTTCTGTACTAATTGCTCTGGTAAACTGGGTTGTGTGAAGATAATCTTAAAACCGCTGGTGACAATTAAGAGTTCTGAAGCTGATGTGAAACTTCTTTGGCCTGTGTTTGCAAACAGTTTTGCCCAGTTCAAAAGAATGTGTCTGCCTTACATGAAGAATTAAATCACTGCAATCAAAGAACAAGTGCTTTGAAACTTCACAATGAAATCTTCAATGTATGTGTGCATTAGTATTCTAGAGGTGGCTCTCCAAGTCTCATTTGAATGTCCTGGACATGCAAATACAATCAAAATGTGCCAGCCAGGCATTGGCTCCTTCAGCACTTGCACTGTTTTCACTGCCTTATTGTTTCAGCCAAGTCTTTCACATTTGAGCTCTGCTTTGCTCGGTATCTTTTTCCCTGGGCAAAGCATTTTCAGTGTCTCTCTTAAGCTTCTCTTTATTGCTTATAGAATACGCAGGAAGCATGTGGCCTTTCATTAGGCAGCTTGTAACATTTTTTTTTTCTGATTTCACCACTTTTATATGTTGGTGAAAATACTCCTGCAGAAAGGTAAGTACAATAGATCACAGTAGGAAAGTTTTGGGTTGTTTAAAAACAAACTTCTGCTTTCTATTAGTTATTGAATCAGATGGATGGATTCGATACTCTGCACAGAGTTAAAATGATCATGGCTACTAACAGACCAGACACACTGGATCCGGCGCTTCTGCGGCCTGGAAGACTGGATAGAAAAATCCGTGAGTTACTACTTCACAGTGGTTGTAAGGAGGATATTACCAGTATTGATTGTGGTTTTCTGCTCTTATTAAAGTTGTAATTTTTTCTAGATATTGATCTGCCAAATGAACAAGCCAGATTAGATATTTTGAAGATTCATGCAGGTCCTATCACTAAACATGGTGAAATAGGTAAGTAGGAAGCTACCTGGATATCCTTCCTACCTGTTTTTGTAAATCTATGAAGAGAATGAGCTGTTATGGTGGGGACTCTGCTTTCTAATTCCTGTCCTTACACTGGCCATCCACCTTCCCCTCTCTCGGAATTCTACTTTTGTTTTGTCACATCCTGATGGAACAGTTGTTAAGTCTTCCTTTGTGAAGGAAAACTGAGTATAAACCCTTGGAGCATGGTAGTAAACTTGGAAAATCACCATGATTCTCAGCAGGTAGTTTCCTGTTTCTAAAGGGAAAGCTTAAAGCAAGTAAATGGCATTTTCATTAGCCCTTCCC
>NW_009921448.1:23489-25081 GCF_000696875.1 Nestor notabilis | reverse complement strand
GGTGCCGCTCGGACCCGTGGAGGGGGGGGATGCTGAGGAGAGGATGCCGTGCGCTCACCGGGGTCTCATGGTGGTCTCTGTGTGTCGGTGCAGGGGAGCTCATCGGGCACACGGAGAGGATCTCCGGGTTCGCGTTTTGCCACTGCCCCGGGCAGAGCAGCCTCTGCGCCACCAGCTCCGACGACGGGAGCGTCAAAATCTGGGACACGGAGGTCCTGGCTCCGGTGGTGGAGCACAGTCGGCACCAGGTGGGGTGTCCCCGGGGACCACGGCGTGGGGAGGGACGTTCAGGTCTTGCACACAGGGCGAGGTAACCACGGGTGAATTTAACCAGAGAAGCTGTGGCTGCCCCATCCCTGGCAGTGTTCAAGGCCAGGTTGGACACAGGGGCTTGGAGCAACCTGCTTTATGGAAGGTGTCCCTGCCGTGGCAGGGATTGAACTGGATGAGGTCTAAGTTCCCTCCCAACACAAACCAGTCTGTGAATTTATGGCTTCAAAACCAATGAAATAAAACCCATTGAATGCTTCTGGTAAGTTTTTTGTTGTAGCCTTAGGCCAGCAGTGCTGTTACATCACCTTAATAAACTGTTGGTTACCCTCAAAGCCTCAGTAAGCGCATGTGATTGCAGGTGTACTCATTGCACTTAACCCAGCTCCCTTAAAATCTGTTCAGCAAGTTGCTGTTCCACAGAGGACAGACCAAGAACTGGCATTTGAACAGTTATCTTGACTCAGGACTCCATATCAACAAATGCTACTGCCCAGAAGAACTGAAACCCTTTAGAACAAACTAAGCTAATGCTGGGGAGTACCTGTAGATGATTTTTTAGCTGTTATTATGTGTTAGATGATGGCAGGACAGGTTTGAAATGTATTCAATCCTCTTCTCTTCAGAACGCGATCTCAGCGTTGCACTGGTCGCCTCTTGTGAAAGATCTGATTGTGTCTGGTGATGAAAAAGGTGTCATTGTTTGTTACTGGTACAACAGAAGTGACAGCCAGCAGTTCTTCCCAGAGCCTCGGACAGTTTTCTGTCTCAGTTGTTCTCCTCATCATGAAAACCTGGTGGCAATTGGGTAAATATTGATGAAGTTTCTGTTTTGCATTCTTCTTCTGCAAGAACCTTACTGTGAATTTTTGCTACACGGTTGTAAGGTTAATTTGAAGAGGTTTTGATGGTTGGGGTTTTTTCTCTGGTACGCAGCAAGTAAGAAATAACATTCAGATTTGGTGGACCTGCCACACAGAAATCCAGAGCAGTGTAAGGGCCCAGGTTTGGTTTGCTGCTCTGAAGTGTCTTAGAACTGTACTTTTTTAATTAGACTTGACTGAAAGCTGTATTACTAATGAATTGCTGTCATTCTTGAAGCCAGATGTACTGGTTCTTGAAAAGGCAGTGCTATATGGAGCTCCCCTGGACCATTAGTCTAGTGCTCGTCCCCTTGTGGCTTGTGATTTGGTTTCTCTGTAATACTATGATGGTGATCCTAGTAAAGAGCTTGGAAACTGACTCAGGTATTATTCCACAAGGAGCCAAGAATCTCTTCCTTAATTTTTATCTCTGCTTTTAGCTACAAGGATGGCATGGTG
>NW_009921448.1:2982-23458 GCF_000696875.1 Nestor notabilis | reverse complement strand
TGATATGAGCAGGAAAAGAGAAGTGCTTCATCGGCTGAGAGGCCATGACGATGAAATACATTGTCTGGCCTGGTGCCCTGTGCCTGGTGAAGAAAGGCTATCTGCTTGGCAAGATGAGCTCCCAGGTATGTAGAACTGATCAATAGTTTATCAAGTTGTGTTTAGTTCAGGTAAATGTCCTTCCAGAATATTGAATTCCTTACAGAAAGTCATTAAGTAGCTAAGCAAAGGCAACTGATAAGTTCAGTAAAGTATATTCTGCTAAAAATCAATATATTTCCAGGTAATTTCTAGAAAGCTTTGAATTTTCAAGTATAATAACATGACTTCAATGGTACTCAGTAGTTCCTTCAGAGGAAGGCGAAGTTCCAAATGGGGACCTGACACAGGACACAACTACGAAGAAAGGTTCTTACCTGGCTTCAGGAAGCAAAGACCAGACCATAAGAATATGGAGCTGCACCAGAGGCAGAAGTGAGTAAGACTGATAATGTGAGATAATAACAGGAGGTGGAAGAACTCTCTAAATGCAGCCTTGATTGGCTAACTTGATAGTTCAAGGCATGGGGAGCTACTTAAATCTTCAGACTGACAGGGCTGCTTTTTCTCTCTGAGAATTTTGATGAATTAGGTCTAGATGATCCCTCTTGCTTCCATAGGTGTAATGACTTTGAAGTTGCCACCTACAAAGAGAAGAGGTGGAGCTGTTGATCCCACTGTTAAGGAGCGCATTTGGCTGACTGTTCACTGGCCGCGTGGTCATCCCACTGAAATTGTATCCAGCTGTTTTGGGTAAGTAGGGCACACAGGGTACTGGCAATAATTGTGGATTTGTTTATTGATCCTTAAGGAAGAACTGGGTAGGAAACACTGACATCCACGTCTTCCTTCCCAGTATAACTAGAGGGAAGACAGGCCAAGAGTTAAAGTGGGAATTCAGACCTCTAGAAAACTACTAGTCCTATAATTTGTCTGATAATCTAAGTTAATATTGACTGCAAATGGTACTTACTGGGGTTTTGCCCATCTACTGGGAGGAAATGACATAGTTTTCTGTGAGGTAAGTGAGGATATGGTTTGTAGGGTGGCAGGTGCATGAGTGTATCAGCTTATAGTTGCATGGTGTGGATGTGTGTCAAGCTGTATTACTCTCGTACTTGCAATATGTATGCATGTAATATAGTGACTGTATAACCTATGTTGTAATTTTGAAGTCAACAATGAAGTACACACTTTACCTTTTGCAGAGGGGAACTGCTGCTCTGGGATTTGACTCAATCTGGAAAACGCAAGTGGACTCTTCTAGGATCTTCAGAAGGACAAAATCACACCCGGATTGTGTTCAATCTGACTTCTGTGAAGCATCAAGACAAAGAGCTGCTTTTTTCCATTTCAATGGACAGAGACGTAAGAACCATTTATAAAATTAACATTAAAATAGCCCTGCCTGTACAGTTTGACTAAGTGAGTCTACTCCATAGAGGGCCACACATTTTCTCCTTAAAGTGGGTTTACTGCAGCATTTTGTAACATCATTGCTTAAAATCTGAGTCCACGTGTAAATTTTTGTTAGTTTATAAGCTCAACTCTTACCATGTTGGAGTGAATCGTTACGACATTCTAGACTTGAACGGGAGGCGTTTAATAAGGGAATTTATCATCTTTTTCTTGTGTGTTTCATTTTAGAAAGGTCTTTTTCCTTCTTAAAATCATTTACTTGGCATAAACTAACGCGGTTTTGGGTTTGGTTTTGTTTTTAACTTTCTGCCTTTTCCAGGCAGCAGAGTGCCTCCTATTTTTAAGTTAGGACCATAGGATTAAAATCTAGTCATTTTGTCCATTCCGTCACAGTCTTCCAGCTATTTTAGCCCTTTCTGTGACATGTAACCCTCAGGGTGTAGACCACAGACTATGTCAAGCCTTGAATGTGACCCTTTATCTAACTCATGCTTTATTTTTTCTTGTCATACGAGTCTTTAACTGTTTCTTGTTCCTTAAATACTCTTCAGGTGAAGTGCTGGGACCTATCAACTCTGGAATGTACCTGGACCATGCCCTCCCTTGGGGGATTTGTTTATAGCCTTGCCTTCTCCCCTGTGGACACAGGCTGTCTTGCCATTGGTGTTGGAGACAGCATGATCCGGGTGTGGAATACTTTGTCCATGAACAATACTTATGATGTTAAAACCTTCTGGCAAAGCATAAAGTCCAAGGTTACAGCAGTAAGTGTCCTTTGGATTCCCCCTTTTTTTTCCTTCTTTCTTTTTACTCCATTTTTTCTTTCAAGAATATTTTTCTTTCACTCTGAAGGTTTTTCCCAACTAATAATACATAAAGCCAAGTTGTTCCTTTTGAACTCGATTCTTTTGGTACACAACACATTTTAGAATCTGGCAATAAATTTTTCACCTACCCTAGATGCTTGCTTTACATCTAGTAAAATCAGCTGAAGTCCAGCTGGCTGTTTCACTGCTCTTTGACTTTTATTCTCCTTCATGATCCTTCCTTGCTTTACCCATGGTTGTCCTTGCCCTGCTGGGAAGTTTGACATGCACAAAAACCAACATGGATGTCTTTAGTTTGGGTTTAACCAGTGGCTGGCCAGAGGCTACTGCCTGGTGAAACTGCTGGTAGCAGGAAAACATGGGAGTTATTCTTGTTCACACCAGAAGTTTTCTCACCGTTCTACCATATTCTATTTCTATTTTGTAATGTAGATGTCAAATAGTATTTCAATGATTTTAATCCCTTTCATCTTACCCTACTGTAGGTGCTCGGGGGAGAGCCTTCACTCATAGCAGATTGATCAAATAAAGTGGCTGTAATTGTAGCTTGTGTCATTTTGGGTCTCTCTGTTTTGCTCACAGTTATCATGGCATCCAACTAAGGAAGGCTGCTTGGCTTTTGGAACAGATGATGGAAAAGTTGGCATGTTTGACACCTTCTCCAGCAGGTAAGAAAGTAGCTTTCAAATTCATTAGTGTCAGATCCTGCTGGTATGTTACCCTGCAGAGGGGCTGTGGTCTTCTCTGAGGCATATCTTCACTGTTAGACAAGAGTAGGATTAAATTAAAACTAGTCAAACAGTTGGATTTTCAGTACCTCTTTTCACCTCTCCGTTATGTTTATTAGCTTCTAAGGTAATCTTTACTTCAGGTAAACTTAAAGCTGCATGACTAGAGATCCCCTGTGCAAGAACATGCACCAAGGAAGACTTTAGCCACAAAGGCATTTTCAGAGAATGAAAAGCACTGTGCAGTAAAGGTCACCAGGACAATTTTGTTACGATTTTAGCAGTGTCCTACGGGAGATGTTAAGAAAGGCTTGGTTGTGCCATGGCTTTAGCATGTTAAAGCACCTGATATGTCTTTTCACCGCTGGAAATATGTTGATTTGATTTGATTTTTGTATTCCCCTTTGCTGAAATCTAACTGCCCTCCTTCCTTATCTTCTTGCCCAGTGCTAAGAATAAGCCACCTCAGATCTCCAGTACATACCACAAGAAGACAGTATACACATTAGCCTGGGGGCCTCCAACTCCTCCTCTGTCTGCTGGTGAGTCTTCCAATGCCTTGTGACAAAGTAGAACATCCATGCAGAGCACACGTGCCATGAAGTTGGTATGCCCTCCCTTTATAGGAGAAGGAATCCTATTTGCTTGGTAGCAATCCTTTCCAGCAGCTAAGGATGCATTTTGCTTGAGGAACTGTGAATAGTTTTGCAAGGGAGCAAAACAGCCTCTTGTGGTTTGAATTCTAGGAGCTTCAGGAAGTAGGTGGGAGAGGTGCACCACACCTCAGTGCTTACCTCAGGCTGTTACAGACGAGTAACTGCACAGGCTTCCTGCAAATACATGTTCCTTAGCTCCAGAAGTGTGTTTCCACCACTTGAACTAAACAGAACAGCTCCATGAGCTCTTCACAACTTGAATTTTTTTTAAGGACTAAACTTTAAAAGGGAGTTTCAATGATTGCAGTGATGATGCTATGGAGAGATCTGTTGGTAGAAACAGGGGATTGTATTGTGAGAATTTCCTGCTGCTGGATCACAGGCAACTGAAGCATGTCTATATCCTTGTAAAATAATGTTTTGATTTATATCAGGAGTGATTACTTCTGGGAAGACTGATGAAGAACGTAGCTTATTTAGCTTTTTTTCTCCATTGGATAGGAGGAGAAGGTGAACAGCCCTCTGTAACATTATATAGTTGTGCTGGAGAAGGTATTGTTTTTCAACACAACCCCTGGAAGCTTAATGGAGAGGCAAATGACATCAACAAAGTCATCCGAGACACTAATTCAATCAAAGTGAGTACAGTTTTGAGGGGTTTTATGGATTCATGGTAACTGCATCTTAGTTTCTATGCCCCTGTAGTTGTAGGTTTCTGATTTTGCCTTCATGAGGTATCTGTAACAAATGAAAAGTTTGAAATCGAGTCTCCACAGATGAGCTTCAGAGACACTTATTGACTCAAGCTGTTTAAACAGTTTATGTGTTTGTCTCTGAAACAGTGTCTTTTTTCCGCCCTGATCTCCACATGCACATCTGTTTCCAACATCAGTTACTTAATTTATTTAACCAGAAAAATGAAACTGAAGTAGAGTCTGGCTTTAAAGCTGTGTGTGGCTGTTTGAAATAATAATTTCATACAGAGCTTTCCAGTTTCAAAGCACTTGAAATAATGTCCTGAATAATTACAACTCCATCCAGTTGCCAGTCTTGCCCTGTTGCATGCATGTGAAAGAGATGATTGAAGAGTTTTTGGCAATATCTGTGTCTTCTTTCTACAGCACAAACTGCCTGCACGCACAGAGATCAGCTGGAAGCCAGATGGCAAACTCCTGGCTCTTGGCAATGAAGATGGGTATGTGTCACTTGGAGGTTAGGCTGACTTATGTGCTGATCTGACCAGAGTATCTGTCATGAACCGAAAGTGCTTTTTGTTGCCCTGGTTTGTCTCTGTTCTTTCACTGCTGGTGTATTTGAATGGTGATAATACAGCAATCCTTGCTGTTGTCTGGTTTAGCGACTCTTGGCATGGGGGATCCACATCATTATGCTAAATAGATCTTCAAGGAATCATTCATGATTAAAATGCACTTTTGCTGATGTGCTAAATGAGGGTTTGAGTTGAATCCAGAAAAGAAACTCATTTAGTTACTCTCTTTCATGTTCTGTAATTCTGCTCATGCAAGATAACAAAAAAAAAAATCCCATTTTCACTGACTACTGGAATTCTTACACTGTTGTTCTTACTTTTCAGCTCAATTGAAGTATTTCAGGCACCAAATTTGAAGTTGCTCTGCACTATCCAGCAGCATCATAAACTCATTAACGCTATTCGTTGGCATCACGAGCATGGGAGCCAGCCAGAGCTGAGTTACCTGATAGCTTCAGGCTCGATCAATGCCACTATTTATGTGCATAATCTGAAGAGCATCATAGGTAACAGTTTGCAGATTACATCCCAAGTTTGGGCATCTCATTTTGGTTTACTCCCAGTTTGTTTTGCTGGCCATACTTGATGCTTTTCTTTTTTGTTTCAGAGAGCACTTCAGAAAGTCCTTTGACAATAACAGAGCCTTTTCGAACTCTGGCTGGGCACACAGCTAAAATCACAAGTCTTTCTTGGAGCCCCCACCACGAGGGAAGATTGGTATCTGCTTGCTATGATGGCACTGCTCAGGTATTGCTCCACAGCCACTTAGAAGTGTATTTCAGGTCTTCCATTCTGTAGTGTTTTAGAACCAAGCTGACTAAACAGCAAAGCTTTTATGAGATAAACAGCTGAAGTACTGCACATTTACCCTTGGGAACCATCTTCTGGTTCTGGATACCTGATTGCAGATATCTGTGTGTTTTTGTGACTTGCAGGTTGGTTTCTAAGTCCAGTTGTTACCATTTTCATATGGCACTTTTAGAACCTGAAAAAAGAAAGACGTTACACAAATGCATGAAATACAGACAAAGGAAGCTCTGATTTTTCTCCGTGGTGGTATTTAAAATACCTGTTCAAACATCCTAAAAGAGAAGCTCCTACAAGTGCAAATCACTGAAGAGAAATTGCAGGGTATTAAGGGAAGATGAGACTTTCAGAGTAACTGGATTTCTTCCTTGTTTCTAAGGTATGGGATGTTATGAAGGAAGAGCCACTCTGCAACTACCGAGGGCACCAGGGCCGGCTGCTCAGTGTCCAGTGGTCACCAGTGGATCCGGATTCTGTTTATACAGGAGCAGATGATTTTTCTGTTCACAAATGGCACATCTCAAAGCAGGAGCATACACGGCCTCCTCAGGGTAAGTAGATTCAAATATCACATCGTTTCCTAAAGATGATGTTGGAGCTGGGAAATAGAGGGTTGCCACATTGAAGTGATAGATAAGTTATTATGCTGAATTCCAAATTTGCCTGATAGCTCTTCAGGAATAAACCATGTCTGGGTTTAAATTGAGTTGTAGCCTTACTTGGAAACCTATTGTTGATCTCTACAGATAATATCCAGGTAACTTTTGCAACCTTTTACAGGCAAAAAGAGTATAGAATTGGAGAAAAAAAGAAGTTTGCAACCAAAAGTCAAGACCAAGAAGAAGAAAAAGCCTATAGGGAAGAGCCCAGGCAAGCAGGATCTAAGTGATGCCATGAATGGAGATGAGAGCACGAAGGAAGTGTTGCCAGAGGAAAATGGGGTGTCAGACCATGAAGGAGAAAAAGAAGCTCAGGAGGCAGAGTTGCCTGATAAAGTCTCCACAACTGGTAACAATCAAATACCTTAGTTCAGTGGTTGCCAGACTGTTTAGTGCTCAGATCATCACCAAGTTCAATATTTCATACAGATTTTTCTCATAATACTTACTTAAATAGTCCTCTTGAAGGAAATATGGTTCTGGAATGTATTTTGTCATTTTCTAAACTAGTTTGGGCTGAAACAATGTCATTTTTGATCAGTGTTGCCTTTTGCTCATAAATCTTACAATACTGGTGGACCCTCATTAGTATCTGTTGACACCTTGTTCAGCTTTCTGACAGTTCTGTAATGTTTTGTTAATACTTCCTTTGCCTAAAAAGCTATTCAGTGCCATGGCAAAGCAAAGCTTATTTCAAAATCCATGTAATAGGACATGAATATGTCTCAGTGTTCTGCTATGGGCTTTTCCAAGCCTTGTTTTCCTTTTTTTTTATCACTTACCTCCACAGTGTCCAAGGATACAGCTTCATCTGCATATGATTATTCTTCACTCAGCTTGCCAAAGCCTTTTGTGATCCAGAAAGCCATTCCTGTGAAAAAGGATCCACCTAAAGAGAAACCAAGTTAGTATGTTTCTAACAGTCCTGCATCAAGGCAGAGATCCCCATTCTGAGTGTTTTTAAAATCTCTTGAACATTTTAAATTGCTGCTTCTTTTACTTGTCCTGATTGTCAGGTCAGGTGAGCAGTTGTTTAATGTGGGCTTAGATGCTGCCTTTTAGTTACTAGTTTCATTCCAGGCAAGATGGGCAGAAAAATATGCCAAGTGATCAGTATTCTAAAGTCATAGTAGAGGGGTATGTGGCACTTGGCATCTGGTTTTTGTTTTCCTGTGTGAGGAAGAGGGGTTTGGAATAAGTTGGAGAGTTCTGCTGTAGAAGACTCTTGTAACTCTGCAGCAGCAACTATAACAGGTCTGATTTTTCAGCTTCTGATGCCTCTCTGAAGAAGAGGAAGCCTCGTTCTATTCTACCCTTCAGCACATTCATGGATCACAGATCAAAAGATGAAATGCATCAGGACTGCTTGAGGCTGGCAGCATGTCTGAAAACCAAAGGTATCAGTCTAAAACTAAAGCACTGAGAGGATAGGGGCTTGTGTCCAAGGACTTGACCTTGACCAGTATGCATTATCTTTTTTAAAATCCTTCCCTTTATCCAAGTATGTGACTAGTTGTGGTCTCTTACCTGACTTCTCTTGCAGTGTTCCAGCACTCTGTAGCCACTCCCAGCCAGGTTTTGAGTAGGATCCAGCCAGGTTCTGATTTGTGGAGATAGAGGAGGATTCTCTGCTCATGTGCAAAGTGTTTTCACCTGCAGAGGTATAACATGTGCAGGAGAAAATAAGCCATGAGGGAGATTTTAGTATTCTTTAGAACTTGCAAAGGAACATGCTGTGCTTGATTTAGAATAAATGTTCTGCACAGACATGGTATTTCTGATCAAACTTAGCTGTAAGTTCTGGGTGCTGATCTGAAAGAACATACAAGACTAAAGTATTCGGCACCAGTTGAGTGTAATGGAGCAGTACAGTGACTTGGCAGGTCCAGTTCCCAGTGTTGTACCAGATCTTCAATATTCATTCTTTTTATCTTGTTTAGATCATAATGAAGATGTGTCCCTTGACCTCAAGGATCGAATCCACTTGGGGCTGTTCACAGACAGGGCTTCTCTGCACAAGATGATTGATATGGAAGGTAAATGCAATAATGAATCCACTGTCCATTGAAACTGTTACATTCAGTGAGGAAACAAATTGGGAAAAATGCTTGAATTTTCTTTACTGTGGAATAAACTGTAGGATTAAGAATGCAGGTCTGCTTGGAAAGAAGAAAAGACCTCTTTTTCCTACAGAGTTTTTGCATCTTTCAGATGCAAACCTGCAATACCTCAAGCTTGCATAATCTCACTTTTGCCAAGTTATTTTACTATATCAAATAATGCTGTTGCACTCCAGCTGATGGGAAGTGTGTTTGCTTCCAACAGGAAAACATCACTTGGAGAATGGACATCCAGACCTCTTTCAGCAGCTCATGCTGTGGAAGGGAGATATGAAGGGTGTCCTCCAGGCAGCTGCTGAGAGGGGAGAGCTGACAGACCAGCTGGTGGCCATCTCACCCATGGGTATGTTTGGTTTTGTAACACACAAGCAGGTGCAATTAGCTGCTGAGGGAAGAAGTCTCCTTCTGATTGTTCAGAAACTCATGGAAACTCATGATTATTCTAGACTGGAAGGAAGTTGCTTCTTTAACTGCCTGGTAACAAAAATCAAGCACAAAACACATCCTGTTTATGACAGAGAGCTGGATATTTCCACAAGCACCCTTAGGTTGGGATAGCAGGAAACAGAGTGGTTTCCTTTGGGACTTCTTGAAGGAGCAGGCCCTTACATCCAAGCACAAAGTTGGTTCTTTGCAATATGTAGTGGTCCCTCCAGCTTCCTGATGTTTTAAAAATGCTTTAAAGTTATTTTACTGGTAGTGAAGTCCTACAGTTGCTTAAGAAACTAGTCTGAGACAGAGAAAAGTTACATGATATCATCCCAAAGGAATTCTTCCAGTTTTAAAACTTTGCCTTCTCTTTTGCAGTTGGATATCAGGCCTGGGTTTGGACAGTAGAAGCCTTTGCAAAGCAGCTGTGTTTTCAGGAACAGTATGTGAAGGCTGCCTCCCATCTCCTCTCCATCCATAAAGTGTATGAGGCCATTGAGCTCCTGAAAGTGAACCAGTTTTACAGGTTGCTGTACATTTATGGTTTCTAGTGGGGTAGATCTGACATTTTGCTTCACTATTTGTACATAGTCAATTAACTTCTCTATCTTGCTTCTCTTATGTGCATTAGGGAAGCAATTGTAATTGCTAAGGCCAGGTTGCGTCCAGAAGATCCAATTCTGAAGGATCTCTACATGAGCTGGGCAGCAGTGTTAGAGAAGGATGGTCATTATTCCATGGCTGCCAAATGGTGAGTGGGACTGGGAAGAAGACAGAATTGGTTCCATGCCTGAAACAAAGACGGTTCTTGGTTTTGTAGTAGCTGAAATCTGTTGATTGGTCTGGTTGTTATCTGTGGTGGTTTCTGAGCCTGATCTCACTTGACTCCCTCTAATGTAGGTGGGAAAAGAAGCTCCAGAGGGCAGTTCAGAGCAGAAGGTCCAAATGCTGCACTACAGGAGAGCAGTTCCTTCCATAGACATTACTGGAAGTCTCTGAAAACGAGTCTAGCAAGACTAAGATTAGAATGTATAAGAAAAGACTATGTGATGTTTCCAACCTTTCCACTGGAGATGCGCAGTGTAGCAGTTCATCTTGAGTTCCTTGAGGACTTGGATCCTAATCACTGGGTCATACTCCTCCAGTCAGATTGTTTCAAACTTGTGACTACCAAAATTACTAACAGTGCTTGAAATACTTTGGCTGGAATAATGTCCTTTCCCTTGATGCTGATTCCAGTTCTGGCTTGTCTTCACGCTTGTGAAAGTATCCAGATGAAATCCAGAGGTATACATTAAGGATAAACTACTATAACCTTTGTCTCTTGAGTCTTATCTATTTCTGTTTCTTGTCCAAGCCATGCATGGTGTGCACACCATCAGAGGTTTCAGTCCAGATTATTAGGCTGTGTGACTTCCCCTTTGTAGCTTTGCAGCAGATCAGGTATTATATGTCTGTAGTAAACTTTGGTAAAGCAAAGTGTTGACAGCTCTCAGAACCCGTGGAAAATACAGGTTTAATTTCAATTGTATGTGCTGCAATACAACTCAAAACCAGTATTTTAGTATTAACCAAGTTGACTTGCCTTTCTGTCTTTTCAGTTATTTGGGGGCTTCCTCACCCTATGATGCAGTTAAGGTGCTGGCAAAAAAGGGGGATGTGACTTCCCTTAAAACTGCTGCTGAGCTTGCGCTGATATCTGGAGAGGAGGAGTTGTCAGCAACTTTGTCTTTCAGATGTGCCCAAGACCTGCTGCTATCCAGGAACTGGGTGGGAGCTCAGGAAGTCCTTCAGCAACATAAAACTCTATTTGTGAGTTTGGTAGTTTCCTTTCACCTTTCTTTAGTGTTGTCTTTCTTCAGATTTAATGTGTACCTCTGCAGAGGCAAAGGGCCCATGGTGGGGAGGCATTTAGGCTCTATGTTTGTTAGCTGTATGAGAGGTAGTTGAGAAAAACAGTCTATTTGTTAGCAAGCTGCTGCTAGCCATGATGTTCTTGTATTTGTCTACCTGCCATGGTCAGTAAGGGATTGCTTTTCTTTGAGCAGCAGCTCAGAGCTCTTGATTGATTTATTCTTCTTCTTTGTTAAAGGGACAGAGACTTGTTTTCTGCCTTAATGAACTGCTTTGCAAGTGCCTTAGTGAAAGAAATCCCTGCAACCGAAAGAGCCCCGTGCCTCCCTGTTACCACAGCTGGCAGCTCAACAGAGAGGCTTCATTTTTGGACATGGTGATAGAAGTGTGGCAGAATGTATTGGGCATGGACACCACGGAACAAGCCACACGTGCATGGGAGCAGCTGCGCAATATTGAGCATCCTCCTTCTACCAGCAACACACACCCAAAGCAGGTAAATGGATTTAGATCCATATGCACGCTAAGCCTGACTATGGCATACTCAGTAAAACACAGCCCATGGTGGTGTGCCAGCTGTTCCTAGGGGCTGGTGTTGGCACCCTGCTGCAGAATGAAGCTATAGTCTGGGAGAAGTAGATGACAGCTGGGACAGCTTGCATAGCCACCAGTTTGTCTGCATTTGTTTCTGTGCAGGGTAAGAACTGACATATGGTGTCAGTGACGAGCACTGAGATGTGCTGGCTGTGACTGGCAGAGCTGAGTGGGCTCAGCACTGATTCAGGGCTTTGTGCCAAGCTGTTAGAGTCAGGGCTGCTTGTTGTTAAAACACTCTGGAGTTCAGAAGGTCTGTTTGTAGTCTGGTGCTCCTGCAGGTCTTGTCACTGACCTTTGATGTGCTCCCATCTCTCATCTCTTTAGAAGGACCCATGCAAGCACAGCTGCTGAGTTTACCATTATAAGTAACATCGAAGTACTCTACCTCCTGTGTGAAGAAGACTCTGTAAATTGCACTGTTGTTAGAATTGCTTTTGATTAAGTGCTGTGCTTCTCAGCTCCTCCACAATGCTCATACTTCACAGCATTCATCACACTCCCTCGTGCTTCCTGTAGGTGCTTTTTCATATCTCCCATGACCTGAGCCTTGCAGCTCTGAGCTATCGGAGCGCTACTTGGCCTGAGGTAGTGAAGAGTGTTCTTGGAGCTGTGACCCGCAGTTACGATGCTGGTAATTTCACTCTGATGCAAGAGATTTGCAGGATCATCCTTCCTGAAGGTAAGGCTCTTCTTGGGTATCTCCTAACACCAACAGACGGGGCTCTTCCTTGCAAGTATCCATTATTACCAATAGGCATGTTTGGAAGGAGTCAGACATACCCATATCTCTGGAAACCTGTGGAATTTGACTAGTGCAAGGGCCATTGGGCCATCAAAATTCAGACTTGCAGTCTCATGCTAGCTGGAACAGAGTATTGTGTTTAAAAAGATGCCAGAGATGTCTGCCTTTGCTTTCCTGCTTCCTGCACCACTCTGCCAGCACCGGAGTAAATCTCTGGTTTGGATCTCCAGGATAGCTGTTAATTTACCAAATCTGGTCTTTTTCTTCGTAAAGTCCTATAAACTATTTATAATCCTTTTTTGTTTGGTTTTCATTACCAGGCTGTGATAACCTGAGACACAAACTGGACAGCACACATTCTGAGAGCATGGATGCTTGCAGAAGTTTAGAGGGCTTTGTGGCTTACGGACTGCTCTATGACCTGTGGTGGAACCCACCCAAAGACTCCCTTATCTTGCAGAAGGCTGATGTGGATTCTGTGCTGTGTCCCATTGAGCAGACAGGTCTTGAGAAGAGTTACATTTCAGGTCAGTCCTCCTCTGAAGAAACTCCTGATCAAAGTGCAGTTGAGATGGATGAAGACCGCTGCAATACAACTGAAGTTCAGAGGTGTGAGGCAGAAAGTGACTCAAGAACTACCTCGGTTGATTTAGTAGACAGACAGTCAGAACTGAAGGGCTGCAAAGTGCTTCTTGTAGAAGAGATTGCTGCTTTACAGAACACCCAGAGAGATATAGCTGAGGTCCAGCAGATTTTAGCAGATATGATCCGTCAGCATCAGCAGGAGAGGAACAGTCTCCAGGAAAACACAACTGGAAGCACCCAGGAAAGCAATCTGCAGCAAAGTTCAGAGACTGAATCAGACAAACCACACTCTGACAGCAACCACATGAATGGGTAAGCTTCAGAACATGAATGAATGGATTGAAAAGTGTTGCTTTTTGTGTGTGTTTATACAGCAATTTCTTTCTTAGCTCAGATTACCTCTAATCTCCAGCTCATCACCCAGGGACACTTCAACATACAGCTTTGAGTACTTCAAAAGCCTGGCATTTCCCTGGGGCTGAACCACCATGTGCACGCAGTTACTGCAGCTGGTGAATTCCCTGATACACAGGGTGTGTTGTTACAGTGAATAAATAGAGCAGCCTGAAAAGGGGAGGGATAATGAGAAGGACAAGCATGGTTTAAGAGGTCTGTCTCTCTGCTGGACAGTTATTTAGGACTTTGGAAGAATGAGCTAGCACATGTTACACTTGTCCAGCTCTCTCCTGTGCTTGCTGTACAAGGAGGTGATGTGGTCAGTTAAGCAAACCAGTTACTCACGACACCTGCTCTTTTCTTGACAGTAAAGATGAAGTAAAACAACCAGTTACACTACCTGAGCTCACAAAGCAACTTCTGAAAGCAAAGCAGAAACTAGCAGAATTTCCAGACAATTTAAAGGTAAGTTTTCGGAAGAGGCATTGCAGTCCTGGAAGAAGTCTTTTTGTAAGGGCAGCTTCCTCACAGAATCCCTTTCATACAGAAAGTAAGGAACAGTGACTTTCCTTCTGATCCTGTGGCAACTCTGAGAGAGAATTGACACATGGCATCAGGGTGATCTCTTTCTTTCAAGCATGAGTTTCACCATGCAGTTGGAAAGTGTAAGTAAAGATCCTGCATGGGAAAACTCAATGGGATATTCATAGAGTCAACAGAATGGTTTGGGTTGGAGAAGGGTATTTGGATGAATCTCTCCCATGCACTTTAAAAGTAATCCCTTGCTACTTAGAATTAATTACATAAGCAAAACCATTGTGATAATCAGTGAGATCAGAGATTTAACGTATAAAATGGCCTTTATAGATTAGGAAGTACAGAAACTACACATCACATGTTTGAAAACAGTATTACCTAGGTTGTCTCATTCCCTCTGTTCTCTCATCTATAATATAACTAAAGGTAGTCATGGTGATTGTGC
Source organism: Nestor notabilis (assembly GCF_000696875.1). Classification (NCBI taxonomy): domain Eukaryota; kingdom Metazoa; phylum Chordata; class Aves; order Psittaciformes; family Psittacidae; genus Nestor; species Nestor notabilis. The sequence goes on along the minus strand of NW_009921448.1, from coordinate 9,348 downwards.
AGGAGGGGGCAAACCGGGTTACAGGTAGTGCTAATGCACTGGAAGAAGAGTCAAAACTGCATTCAACTCGTGACTGACTGTTCCAAAGATACTGCAAAGCATTGTCTTTGGAGAGCTGATGCCTCAAGTATGTTACAGCTGAACAATTACAACTGAAAGACATCACCTCATGTTCCTTGTCTTGCAGATCTTCCCGTTCCCCGACGTGCTGGAATGCTGCCTCGTGCTCCTTCACACTGGATCCCAGTGTCCTCCTGAGCTGCAGGAACAGGCTCTGGATGTCCTCAGGAAACATGGCAGTGCTGGTGTCTACAAGAAGGGTGTCAGGAGGTTCTTGACATGACATCTCGAGACCACGCTGTTTCCTCTTGAGCTGCCAACACCACCAAGGCTCTTCTTTCTTCAAGTGAAGGCTTGTTTTGATGGCTGGGGTAATTTTGGATAAAACTACAATAAATCAGCGTTATACAGGCTCACTTGCAGTCAACTACTACTCCTTAAGGAGATTGTGTTAGCAAATGGAAAAGCAGTAGGTTATGGGGTTGAACTGTATAAAGGACTTTTGTATAGTCTTTTTTTATTTGATGGAAGTTATGCTAATGAAAACTCTTACTACTGACGTGCAAGAGAAACAGTTTGGAGCAGCTCTATCTGCCATTCAGCAGAGGAGGAATAGTAGCTACCCTGAAGAAGAACGGCTTCTGTAAGCAAACTGCCCCTTACCTCAGTTTTGTTCTTAAAAGCATTGTGAGTTTCTTTTCCCTCCTTTAAATAAAGTCTTCTACCAGCATGGACTGGCATTTAATTTGATATATAGAAATCGGTATCAATCAAGGGCACAGGCAGTGAAAATAAGCCTGGGGTTTTTTTGTTGTTAAATGTACTCTGTAAATCAAAGTTAGTAGATAAACAAGTGTGGTATGATTTAGCTTTGCATGCTGAAGCCACCAGTGTAGAAACTTTTGTGGTAGGATGGGGCAGGGAGGGGTCATGAATCTAGAAAGTTTCTCAGTACAATAAAAGAATAGGAGGGATGGACTTGTCAGATCAAGACCTGTTCCAGATTCTTCCCAGCCAAAATGCAGACTTGCTACTGATAGATTTCCTGCTCCAAGCTGGGTAAAGCCTCAGAACAACTTGAAGAGCAGGAAGTGAAAGCTGGAGGTTATACTACAAGATGTGTTAATGCCGTAAACTGCTGCCTCTAAGTTGAACTTGCCGCATTCTGTACAAAGCATTTGCAAACCAGGAGGGGGAGCCTGCGCTTCACCGAACAGGCTCCTACCCTTCAAACACCAAGTGTAGATGGAGCAGGAAAACTTCACACAGAACAGATAATCAAAACAGATTTGGCTAATGCTGCACAGAAAGAACACTCAACACCACCACCAGCTGTGCTGAGGTGAGCAGAAAGAGAGCTCCAGTCCCCCAAAAACAGCTTGAGCTCAACTTCCATCAGCTCCTGTACAATAGCCTCAGGCAGATTTTACTAACTACCCCAGCAGCACATCATAAATGGTAAAAGTTGAGCATCTTTGAGCACGTATGACTCTACTTTGGATAAAGCCTCAACTTTGGGAATTTTAGTGCTTGATGGAAAACCCAAACCAAAGCCTGGTTTAAAAAAAAAAATTTATTTTACAAAAATTAAAAACAAGTAGTATTTACAAGCATTTGAAATACCAGCTCTAAAGCTCAGCTCCTACTCATGGATTGGTTAAGCTTGTTTAAAATGCAAGATAAAGTCTTAACATTTTAAGCTTGCCATGTTCAAAAGGGTTAAAGGTGCTTTTCTTTTAAGAAATATTAGAGCTGTTGAAAATAGAACAGCTCATTTTCTAGAAAGTCAGAATCCCAAGTTGTTCCTCCATCATCTGATGACTTCAGATGTTGATAACGAAGAGAAACGGAGCTGTTCTGCTTGTTGTTAAGCAGATAGTAAAATTAGGGGCTGGAGAAGTGAGGGAAGAAGAGGAACAAGTATCTGCTGACCTACTTGTGTTGCAAGGAGAAGAATAAAATTTGGAGGTTAAGTTGAAGAAAACTAAAGTCAAAGCATTGGTCCAAGCCCCTGCCAAAGGCAAACTTTTAGGCTGCTTAAGCTATTTCCAGAACAGTTTCCTAATACCCGTAAGAACTAAGCTGAGGCTCAGTGTGGGTCAACCTGTACCACACAGAATTAGAAACTATGGAGAGCTGCTCAAATCAGCTCCAGGAATATCCATCCCCACTGTTGTTAAAGCAAATCTCTGAATATTTTTAGCTGCAAGGATCATTTTTAATGTCACCTGTTCCCAAACCTCCGCAGTGATCAAAGGGAGCAATTTCCACAGACCACACCAAGATAAAATAAGCAACACATGAGGTGAAGCAGTCACCCTCACAACGTGCACAAGTTTTAAAATAAGCTTTATAAAGCACAATTTACAAAGCTGTGTGCATGTCTGTGTCACTGGATTTCCAGACCCTCAGCTCTACTCAATATTCTACCCTTAAGTCTTCCTTGCAGATTCTGTACAGTATAAAGAGGAAAAAACCAGAGGTATATACAGTAGGTTCTTTTGCCCTTGGTATTAAAAAGATGGCAAACCACAAATGCTGGCATTAGGAATTCGGTCAACTCTCTTCTTGTGGGTTTCAAATGAAGATGCAGCTCTTCAGCAAAACTGCAGGCCTTGTGCAGGCTGGATGTGCTGCAGATGCCTTTCGTTTGAGACAGTGTTAGGGAAAATGGTTGAGGACAGCAGCTGCCAATATGGTAAAACCACGTTGTGCTGAGGAGTGCCACTCATCACGGCTGCATATTGTTGATAATAGCCAAAATGCTCATTTTCTCCTGGGCTGAATCCACATCTTCACTCTGTTTCTGAGCCACTCCTGTGCCGAGGCCATAGAGCCGCCCGCAGTACTTTGCATCATCAATTGTATCCTCAAAAAACAACTGCAGGTTAAAAAAAGGAATAAACAGGTATTGTTTAACTGTGCCTCTAAATGTTAATTTAGCACCCCATGTTAATTAAGGCAGCTCATTTGAAGTCAGCCACCTCCAAGACGCAGCATGTGAATTAAAGTAGGTACATGAAAGAGGGGCAGACAGAAGTCTGTGCCGATATCAACACTTCCTATTGTTGACAGTTTGAAGTGTGATGGTCACAAGGCTCAAAAAAAAAAAAACAAACAAACCCCACACACAAAACAAAACCACATTGTGCACATTGACATTTATGGATAAGAACTGGAGAAAGAAGAACTGTAAAGAACATCACCACAGTACCTCTTTCATTCTGAAGAATGCCATTCCTGTGAGGAGAGAGTCCGATCCTGCCTGGTGCTGCCGTCCAATTCGCTGCAGATCCAGCTGATCTGCCACTTCCTGAAGGCCACCCTGCACCGAGAACACAACAGGGTTGATGTCGGAAGACCCATCTCTTACCAGAATTGACATACTTCTCCAAAACGTGCTGAGTGAAACACAGCAGTAAATATTGCTCAAGAATGCATAAATATTCATCCCAAATTCAGGAACCTTGCTTTTCTTCCGCAGGTACTTGAGGTGACTGTGGGTACATTCACAGGTTACAAATGCTGGCCCTCTCCCTCCCTCAAACAAAGCTGTGATTCAGTAGATAAGTTATTTTCAAGCCTCTGAGTGACTACCAGGTAATCAAGCCATGGAGCAGTTCATGTAAGAAGAACTACTCCACCTTGCACAGGGCAGATAAGCAATGCTGCGTTGTAATTAGCCTCTGACATTACTGATACACAAACCGGAAGGTTCTGGGAACATCCCCTGTGTAATATACACACTGATAAGACTAAAGCCAGGGAGGCAGTTATCTATGAGATACAAACTTAGTCATAGGTGCTTATGTGTGACTACCAGCGTTTAAACACGTTCCAGTTCAAAGATGACATATGTCACTTGGCTTTACAATTTACAGGGTTGATGCCTGTCATCATTTGCTGGGGACATACAAGTACCTTGAGGTTTTTGCAGCTCTTCATTAAGTACTTTACATCATAGATAGATGGGAAGAAAAGGTTCAAGATATGGAAAAATTCATGTTCCTCTTCCGGTAACCTGGAATCTGTCAACAACTTCACCATGTAGCCAAAGTCATAACCACTGAAAACAAAAACATACAAAAACCAGATAAGCAGAAAATACCTACACTCAGTTGGTACCAACATCTCATTTTTCACAAGAGTTTTATGTGCTGTAGCTTTCAGACCTTCACATTTTCCAACATTCATAAAACCCCTCTGGATCAGAGCCAGAATTCATCCTGCTCATCTCTGTCAGTGTACAACTTCTGAATGCTCCCTGGGTGCCTCGCTAACCTCTTGTGGAACAGCTAAGCCACGGGGAAGAACAACCTTTTCTTCCCAACACTGCAAGTTTCTGTAGCTATGGGCAATACAGAAAAGCAGGAAACCCTGTAAGCATCTGTTGCCACCACCTCCTCCTCTCTCAAGTCCTTTCACTTGTGATAGTATCAAGGACCAGAGGCTTTGTCATCAAGTTGCCTGAAACTCCACAAGAAAGACAGCTTAACTGCATCTTAACTGTAAGGAAGAAGAAACAAACCCCTTACTTTACAATGCATGCAAGTTACTAAGTGTAGAAATCACATTTCAGCTTCCTCCAGAGAGGAAGACTGTAGCAGCAAAAGGATTTGCAAGCAACGCATACACAAAATCCAGATCACAGCAAGTGCTAGTACAAAAATTAAGTGCCAACTGTCCTGACTTCTTAAACTTGGCCTTCATATCTTTAAGCTCATTTTAAGAACCACAGAGCTGCTAATTCTTCTCCCTAAAATCTGTGTCAGTCTCCATGGACAAAAGCAGTGGTATTTCAATCAAAAAGAGATTTCTCACTTGCCAGCATCAGTGATCATCCCGGACCTACCTGTGGAAGGACAGCCACTTCACACTGTCACTAAGCACAACCCCAGATGTCATAAGCAACTCAGCAAAATGCAGGGTATCGATGCCTTCTTCTTCATGCTTCTGGAACTGCAGCCCAGAGCTGGCGAGGAGGTCTATGGAATCCTGAGAGTACATGTCCTCCCTGAAGGAGAAAAGCAGCTTTGCATTTCAGGTGCTACCAAATTTCATCAGTTTTAAAACCACTGCTGCAGCCTCCTACATCTCTAACAACCTGTTCTGCAATCATTAATAATTCTGTTGCTAGTGCAAATTCCAAAGATTCCTCTGTAGAACTGAATGGCTTTGAAAAATGTCACTTCCGCATGGAAGCACCAAGGATGAGAGCCTGGGGAAAAGGGGAATTCTCCCACGTAGGCAGATGTGCAACTCCAAAGCACTGAGCATCATTCCTGTCTACATTTTTCTTCTTCACTTCACAGCATGTGCCACCGAATCATCATCTCCAGCTCTATCTCTGGGAGTAAACAAAATTGCCTAATACTTGGCTCAGGAAGGAAGACAGGGATGAGCGATGAGACACTTGGTGGAGAGCTGAGCGGGAACCCGACTTCCACACTGATTGGTTTCATTTGAGGGTTGGGGGAGGGACGGACGTGACAACACACAGCAAAATTCAGGCCAAATATGGTAATTGATGCACGTGAAGTGATCACACTGTGCAAACTTCACTGCGATTTCAATACTTCAAGAGGCTCAGAAGTTTGTGGAAGCAGAGATTGCAACTTTGGGGCTCAAGAACTGGATGATCAGCACACACCAGCTATGAGTTTTTGTCATGTTCTCCAATGACAGTTCCATAAAAACACTGATTGGTTTCCTAGAAATGTGTGGGTTTGCCAGATAAACCCTCTCTTTATTTCCAGGCAGCTCTAGTGGTAATTATGCTGAGTTTGTCTTTACAATTACAGGGGAAGGGATAATGAAACTTGTTTCAGCTGCAACCCAGGATATTGCAGTATGGAGGAAACAAGAACAACTGCCACACTCCACTGAGCAAGATTCATTCTCCCAAACTGATGTGACAATTACATCAACATTCTGCTTTAGATCCCAGTTTATAGTTTAGCAAGGATCTCTAAAGAGGTATTTTCCTTTCTGCTGAAAATAGCACACCCATGTACTTTTACCAGAAAGAGATAGATTTACCTATATATTTATATATAGATATTTATACAAAATGTATAAAGTTTCAGACCGTAACAGTGTTCCAGAAGAAAAGTTTAAGGAACGTAAAACTACAGGGAAAGGGTATTAAGGATACGATTCTGGCACGGCTTTGGCTTCCAGAAAGACTGCAAACTCCATTCACGCCACAGCAGTTTACCACGAAAATCTGTGTTAGAATCTGAATGTTTATTGCTCAGAACCAGACAGTGATGAACATACAGACACCTGCGTTTGCCAAAGCATCGC
>NW_009921448.1:726-2971 GCF_000696875.1 Nestor notabilis | reverse complement strand
GAGAAAAGGTGATTATTCCTGAGCTCAGAAGACTCACGTGAGGTTGAATTTGAAGTTGAACTGCCAGGTGTTGATCCCAGAAGGATATTCTCCTTTCTCATTTGTGAAAGTCAGGCCCAGCTGGATAATTTTCAGCAGGTCAACATTACACCGAAGGAGCTGGTACTGATAGTCTATGGAGCTGCGGAATTCCCCGATTGGCCTTACTACAACTCCAGGAAACTCCGTGTCCTAGGAGAAACGGGAAAAGCTTATTTCACCACTGGGTCTATTAGGAGTCATTATTATCACTCTATTAGGAGTCTACTCAGTTCCACACTCACAGGTCTCAGCACTGCATTCTCTAAGTTGTTCTATAAAAATCACTCCCCTGTTTCTGTATTCATACAGGTTTTAAACTGCTACAGGTCAGACACTACAAAACCCCACACAATTTGTTAACCATTGCATTCATTCATTTACTACAGGTATCCCTTCTTGCAGTTTTTATTCCACAACAAAAATGATATAAACTCATACAATATGCACTACTGTAGAATCTAAATGCCTCTCTCACAAAGGACTCTCTCATTTTCCCTAAATCTACTAAAAAGGGACTTACAAAAAAATTATTTACTCAGTGTTCTTTCATGTTCTAAATAGAAGTTAAATTCAGCACTCTGAGCATCTTCATTTGATAGTGCAAGTAGTGATAACCTGCCTGGTTTTGAGGAACAGCCAATGCCTACATAAATGAACACTACTGCCAATCAAAACAGACCTTAGCAACAGAGCAACCATCTATGAGATGACAAACATTTTCCTTGGCCAGTGACCATGTGCTATCTTCGCTGAAACCCCAACTTCCACACTATTTTTGCTCTCAGATTAGGTCATGTCACTTCTACTGACCAGAGTGTGTGCAAAACCTTTCCTGAAGAATCCAGTGCTGCATATCTGGCAAAAATCTCTCCCTTGCCCAAGATCTCTGTGTGTCCACTCTTGTCAGCACAGCTGCTAACACAGGTCATAAGAAAACTTTCAGCGAGATCAAAGAGAGGCAAGAAAGCTCATTTCCCACTGACATACGGTAACAAAAAATCATACTCGCTTAGACAACTGTGTACTACTCTGAAATACCACACACTCTGCGGGGGCATGTGGGTTTATGCCATGCTTTTGTTAAAGACTTCTCATATCTTGAAGTTTACTGTTCCTAAGTAACTTCCAGTATCATAACTCACCCAGTTATCTATGTAAATAACCAGCTCCAGCCAAGAGTTTAAGAGCAGGAAGAGATTCCTCCCACCTCGGGGAGATTCTGGTACTTAGAGCCAGAATATTTCTCTCCCCTAAGAATCAACATCTGAGCTCACTGAAAGACCAGCTGGCTAGTCGTCACTTGCAGACCTTTTGTCCTACAGGACCACAGCATCTTCCATAACCAAAGAAAGACATTCAAAGGACAAATATACTGGTGGAGAACTAAAGATTTAAACCCAATTGTACATCTGACCTGTTTCATTTTTCTGTGGCACAAAGAAATAAATTATGAACACCAAAACATTAAGTGAATTCATGTTTTTAAGGTATATATCTCTTTCAATCCATACTCAGCACTATCTGTATTATACCCTGGAAAGCTTCTACTGAACAGCTTTCTACTTCTTCACCACTTCTAGCTCAGTCTGACCAAAATCATTTCTCACTCAAGAATCAACTTACTCTCCTACCCCAAAATCCCTTGACTAAGGCAATTAGATCCAGTATAAACCACTCACCATTGCAATGTAGCTGTAACTCAGAACAATCTCTCGGATTTTCCTCATCTCTTCCTCCAGGTTGTTTGCCCACACTTCACAGATCACCTGGCTGTTCTCTGCAAGCGCCGCCGGCATCTTGCAGGGACCGGAGGAAAGGGACCGATGTTGAAGTCAGATCAAGGGTTGAACTGCAAACTGTGTGATCTTGTCGGTGTGCTGCGTTAAACACATCAACAAATAATGCTTTATATAGAGAAAGAGGTACGTACAAGAACGAATGCTCTGTTGGAGTCGGTCACAACACCTCCATTTTCAGCTTCAAAATAGCCCATTTAACGTTTGCACCAAGGGTTTTTCTTGCTTTTATCGCTTCCCATAATCTTGCTGAACAAGATCAAGAGCATCCGTTCAGGTAACAGGAGCGGACGCACAATTAACAGAGCAGTTACTCATGAACAGGATCATTCCTCCTGCCCTTTTCTCCCGCCGTAAGGTCCGAAACT
>NW_009921448.1:0-260 GCF_000696875.1 Nestor notabilis | reverse complement strand
CCCCTTCCCCCCCGCCGTAAGGTCCGAAACTTTCGCCCATCAGATGTACAAGCAGAGAATCCCCGTGTTTAACATTCACCTATTGCGACAGCTTTTAGAAGCAGCCCCAGAACGCCTTACGGACCACACGTACAGACACCAGCTCCTCCGGCGCAACCCGGCGAGCGCTGAGGTGAGCTCTTTCAGCTTACACTAACGGCGGCTTCAGCACTAAACCGCCCGTTGCTCACCCTTCCCTGACACCAACACGGGCACAACCA
>NW_009921447.1:642-1193 GCF_000696875.1 Nestor notabilis | reverse complement strand
AGGTCCCTCTGGATGGCATCCCTTCCCTCGATATTGAACAAGACAGGTCCGAACAGCGATCCCTGAAGGACACCACTCGTTACTGCTTTCCAACTGGACATTGAGCTGTTGACCACAACTCTGCATGCGGCCATCCAGCCAGTTCTTTATCCACTGAGTGGTCCATCCATCAAACTGATGTGTCTCCAATTCAGAGACAAGGAGGTCATGTGGGACAGTGTCGAATGCTTTGCACAAGTCCAGGTAGATGACGTCCACTGCTCTGCCGCTGTCCATCAGTTCCATAGGCAGCCCCACCACAGAAGGCCACCAAATTGTTCAGACAGGATTTCCCCTTAGTGAAACCATGCTGGCTGTCACCAGCCACCTCATCTTTGTTTTCCATGTGCCTCAGCATGCTTCCCAGGAGAATCTGCTCCACAATTTTGCCAGGCACAGAGGTGAGACTGACTGGTCTGTAGTTGCCCGGGTCTTCCATCTTAGCCTTCTTGAAAATGGGGTTATATTACCCTTCTTCCAGTCACCAGGAACTTCACCTGACTGCATTGACA
>NW_009921447.1:0-228 GCF_000696875.1 Nestor notabilis | reverse complement strand
TACCTGGGCCTTATCTTTCCTGACCTTGGCCCTGGCTTCCCGGACAATGTTCCTGTAATCTTCCCAGGTTGCCGGTCCTCGCTTCCACCTTCTGTAAGCTTCTTTTTTCCCTCTAAGTTTCCTCAGCAGCTCCTTATCTATCCATGGAGGTCATTCCACAGTTCCTCCTAGTCGGGACGCAACACTCCTGAGCATGCAGCAGATGACCCTTGAATATCAACCAGCAGT
>NW_009921446.1:2814-20229 GCF_000696875.1 Nestor notabilis | reverse complement strand
GGGCCGGTCCGGTCCCGGGGCTCAGCCTCCGGGAGCGTTTGTTCTTCAGCTGAGTGACTTTTGCGGCCAGACCCAAGTGTTGGTGCGAGTGCGACTGAAAGTTAATATTTAGGCTGCAGTTAGCAACTTTTTGGAAGGAGGCTGTGCCTACTGGAGTGTTTTATTAAGTAATGAACTTCGTTGCTAAGCTATAAAATACGTTTTATTATTGGCTATTGTCACTTTATCTGTGTAGCCAGTAGGAGTGAAACTTGCTCTGTGTACTGGTACCCTTGTTGTTAAGGGTCTGTCAACATTTCCATTATTAAACTTCTGTTTTGAAGAATTTATGACTTGGCTTTCAGAAGTTCACTCCAGGCTGAACCTTGGCATGTACTCTCGGCCTAGGAGTTAATTCATTTTCCAAATACTAGAAAAATCTGTCTGGCCTTCATATTGCAAGACTGAAAAGAAGATAGAAAGGGCTGGGGCTGAATTGCGCCTGTAGTTTTGTTTGCTTCTGGGTTGCAGACCTTTAATAACAAACTGAAATCCAGCAAGGAATAAGGTTATTTTGTATAAGCTTTTTTCTTGAGTTGTGTAGTTCTTACCACAGTTCCACTGTGCACAAATGTGAACTCTGGTATATGTTCAGCTAACACTTGGTCCTGTTTCAAATACAGTAACTGCAGTGAAATAGGTGTTGTGTTTGAAGTGCACTTAGTGTATGTGACATTCATACACCTTGTGCTTTTAAGCTTAACGTTATCTTGCTTGTGTATGTTATTCTTCATCTGTAATGCATATTTAGTTGGATCACTGTGGCTTGTAACGGTTGGTGGTTCCTATAACGTGAACTGGAAATTCAGCTAAAGCCAGAGAATAGTTTGCTCCATTGTGGACTGTCTTTTAAAATACGACTGTTTTAATTTTCTTTTTTGTTTAGTTGTGCCACAGAAATATTCTGTTTAACAGAAAAAGTATTTAAGTTTCTGTAACTTGTCCTGTTCCTCAAGAATTAATATGCCTCAGTTTCAGTTGATTTACAACTTGTGTATTTTGTTTACATGTAAGCTAATTCGTTTCCAGTTTAATGAAGCTTTGTATGTGCTTGCATAGATATGTAGTGAAACAGAATTGTCAGTCTGTAAGAATGGAAGTGGGGCCTCATGTATGGTGCAATACCTTGAGTAGAGAGGTGTGGCAAAGGCTGTGATACATGCATCTTATTATAGGTGTCCATGTTGTTCTGGTGTATCTACAAAATTAATTGGTAAACATATAAAGAAAACTTAATATTGCTTTAATCCAGCTTTCAGAGCTGCTTTTTCCATTTCACAGTGCACACGCATTTACTACTGGCAGGGAAGTTCTGTGTGCTTATGGCTGGTAACTGGTGGATGGTTTTGCGAGTCACTTGTGGTTGACTGGTTAAACAATTCACTAAAGCTCTGCTTTGGAGGAAGCCTGGGCAGACTCTTTATAAGCTCCCAATACCCTTAAAAACACAGTTTGTGTGTGGGTTAGGAAATTTTGTGTTCAGTCTTGTGGTATAGGTGGTTTGTGTGGTTGAGTTCAGGGGTCTTCGCTGCTGGATCTCACTGCTGTCATTTGGTGTTTCTTTGTGCTTTTCTCCTTGTGGAATCTTTTAAACCCGTGCAGAGGGTGTATGTGTGGGTGCCCGTGACCCCCATTTCAAAAGGATAGTGGGAAGTCAACTCCCCCATCAGACAGTGGGAGCGATGGGAATGGGTGGGTGCTGTCTGGTAATGTACCATTGCAACGTGCTGTATGAGGTTTGCTGACTGCGGGCAAGCTTTTCTCTTACTTAACCCTGCACCAGGGAGTAAGAACTTAAGTTTTCAAAATAAACTAAAAGCACTTAGCACGTACTTATAGTTAATATTTCTTGACTTATGCGAGGGCTTTTGTGATGCTAATTAACAAACCTACTTGGAGGTTTTCTTCAACAGCAGCAACTGGAAAAAAAGTAGAACTTCAGAATGATGAACTTGTGAATTTCTTCTTAAAGGTTCATTTAAAGTGAAATGTCTTCTGACAGCTGCATTTCTGATGAGATATGAGAGTCTTAATGGGAATAATTTCACTCCTGGCAGGCCAGCACTGATGCAGGGACAGCAGGAGCCCTGACCCCACAGCATGTCCGAGCTCATTCCTCTCCAGCATCGCTGCAGCTGGGAGCTGTTTCTCCAGGGACACTTACACCCTCTGGAGTAGTGACTGGACCTGGAGCTCCAGCCTCTCAACATCTCCGCCAGTCTTCATTTGAGATCCCTGATGATGTGCCTTTGCCACCAGGTTGGGAGATGGCTAAGACACCATCTGGACAGAGATACTTTCTTAAGTAAGTAAAACTTACCTTCAATTAGCTGTATCTCTGGGGCTTTTTTGTTGTTGGTAGTGATTTTTTCTTGTATTTTTTGTTGGTTGTTTTATTTTATAATATTTGAATTTCAGTAGATTTCATTGTGTTTAAAATACTTATTTTGAAAAACATACTCCTGACTTTAAGTAGGAGATCCTACAACTCCAGTATTTCTCTGGTATAGCTCTCTGCTGTTTCTGAAAACTGTATGGTACTCTGTGAATATTTATCCTATCTTAATCTTAGCTGAAGAATGTCATCCGTTATATTGTGTGCTAAAAATCAGTGAAATGCACAGTGATTTTTAAACAATGTGACTTTTGGATTTGCTGAATCTTGCCGTAGTTGTTATGCAGGTCAAAGTACATTTTACCTCATTTTTATGATCCAGATGTAAAAATATAGAGTAACTTTAGAAACTATTGTAGTGAGACTATATTGACTACTATATTTTTTTGAATAAGGACAGTAGTGTAAGTAAGCAACGGAAACGTTTTTGCCTGGTCTCTACTTGTGAGGAAATGAATGCATGTGTTTGATTGCAGTAGTTGGGCCTGTAGCTCTGAACTGGTCTACATTCCCTGCAGTGAAAGGGAAATTGCAGAACTTTTAACATCGTTTCTTGTTCCTACAGCTGTAGCTTTTTCACACAGTGAAATTAGTATCCCCTTTTCTATAACTGAAGAGAGGTTACACATGCCAGCCATCTGACACCTAATCCATCAGGGAGCATTTTCTTTTATGCTGAGTAATTTTCTAAAACAGCAGGAGCTTGTCCTTCTTTCTGAAAGTGTGTCCACCAAGATACAGAATTGGCCCTCAAATATCTTGACTATAGTTTGAACATTTTATTTAACTGCAGGTCTCTAAATAACCCATTATATATAATTTTCAGGGCTGGGAGAGAGGAGGGGTAGCAGAGTGTGTTATTTATATAAAACTTGTTTTAGCCAAGAAAAACATCTTTATCCCTACCTTTCTAGCTAAAACATTGTCATTAATATGTGCTTTTGATTGCAGTAGTTGCATTTGTAGCTTTAAAACCAAATTTGTCTGCAATGAAAATGGAACTTGCACAACTTCTTAAAACTATTTCTTGTTCCGGTATCAATGGTGTTTCCATACGGATAAATTAGCGTAATTTTTTTACTGAAAAGAGTTATTATTTGAGCTTGAAGGTTACTTTTTAAAAACAATCATTCTGTATTACAAGTGTGAAAACGAGCATTAACTGTAGATCTTACATATGTGATAATTTCTTTGGTGATTTTGAACAAATTGGCATATACTGGAATGTGAGTTCTTCAGCAGGCACAAATACAGGTTTTTTGGAACTGTGTAAGTTTATGCCATTTGAGAACTGTAGCTCATTGGACCTTGAGGAAAGCACAGATTGATTTTGGAAATGAAGAGCAAACTTTGTTTTGACTGTGCTAGTGAGAGCTCTTAAAGAGCAGCTTATGAAGCGTGAAAAATAGATACTTGATTTTTAAGTTTAACTGTCACAAATGTTTGTTTTTTATAACACTGCCAGTTTTACAGAGAATAGAACAGTTTGAGATGCAGAATGATTTTTCATTAAATAATGCTCATTCAGGTGAAATCATAGTGAAAGATTTTTATTGTTGTTTTCTCTTTTTTCCCCAGAAAGCTTTTCTGCAGTTTCAGTATTGCCACAAAAAATCTCTTCCTTTTTCTCCTGCCTCTTTTTTCTTTTTCCTTATTTTTTTTTTCCTTTCTTGGTGTCCTGGTATCCATTTCAAAGGGTCAGGTTTCAGAAAGAACAATAAAGAGCCTGAGACTGGAAAGTACACACAAGTCTGGCAGACTCATCTGCATGAGCAAGATCGTTTGTTCTCAAGCAGACATCCAAAGTAAATGATTGAAAGAGCTGCTAGCTGTGAAGGATGTGTCTTTAAGGGGAAAATAGTGGAAACAAACCAGGTTGTTAGGAAGAAAAATAAAGGCTGTACTTCTTGTACTTCTTGAACCTCTCCCTGCTGGGTCACCTGCTGACCTTGGGAGATTTCAAACAGTGTAACGGGCTGGTTTTTTTCGGCTTTCGTTGGGTGATGCTGTGGGATGGAAGAGTCTAATAAGGACAGTTCTGAAGGTTCTGTTTGCACCTGGAGAACATTTGTTGTTCCTGAAAGTTTGCTGAATAATATCTTCAGGTGAGATCCACCAACTTCACTAGAGCTCATAAAGATTTGTTAAAAGCATTTCAATTACTAGCAAAATGTTTGCTTGGCATGTTTAGGAAATCCAAAGAAATGTAAGAATTATTTCTGAGTAGCAAGTTTGTATTTCAGGAGCTTTTTTCAGTGTTGAGTGGTAAATTCTGTATCATCTCTACAAGCCCGCTAAAGCTCACATCATGTCTAGTTATACCTTAAACATTTGCTCAGAGCTTGAGAGCTAAGATTCCTGATGCTAAATACATTTAATGTGGTTCCTTCTACCATGCGCAGATTTTTGGTGTGTCTTCCAAATATTTAGCTTTTTTGTTGGATTGGCTGCATTGCTCTTTATTTCCGTGTGCTCTGTTCTGTAGCTACTCCATGAACAGTTTGGTGATCAGGCTCTAGAAAGATCTTTGCAGAATAGGTAACAGTATTAGATTTTTTCCAGATGTCAGTAAGCCTTATGATTATAGTTATCATAACATGCTACAGTGCAAACAGAGTAATATAAAATTGAGTACTGCACTTAATATGGACTGGAATATAGTCACTTCCACTAATCAATAGGTCAAGCACTGCAAGCATAGTAGTTTGCACAAAGAAATGAATATAGTGTGTATGGGAGAGAAAATACTTGTCTGTGTATTTATATACATGCACACAGTTATTTGGCGAGATATTTTGTATACACACCACACATGTATCCATATGCATTAAAAGAGGGTGAGAGTGGTAGTGTAGTGTCTGAACCAGAACTACTCTTTCAAATCAGTCTGTCATCTTGTCGTCCCTCTGTGTGAGAATGCCCAACATGTGATTTGCCAGAATTCCAGTCATTAGTGTTCATCTCCCTGTTATAAGTAGGACTCTGGAGTATAGTTTTCTGTTAGTGAAGATACAGATGATTTTGGCCAGTGAGTGAAGACACGATTGCTAGACAGCTGGTAAAACCAATACTATTTTTTACTGCAACTTAAATAGAACTCACAAAGTTAAGCCTTGCCTGGTTAGTAAGTGGTCACATCTGAGTCATCTCAGCATTGATGTGTGGAACACTTTAGCCCGTTCTTAAACATGCAGTAAAAGAGACATGCTTGGTTTGTGTGGTGATGTCAACCACATTGCTTTTAACCACTTCCTGTTAGCCAGCTGCTGGTTGACATTTCAGTGAACTATGAAGAGAGATAGGGGATCGCTCTCTAGGCAAAAGATAATATGCCATGGGAGTAGCAGACAACAGCTTGCAGAGAGAAAAAAGTTTAGCTCAGTTTTAGAATTATTCTTGTATCGTTTTAACTTTGTGTTACACTTTTAATTCTTACAAAGCTTGTGCAATACTTCTCATTTTGTAGTGTGAGGAAAAGTTAACTGCTTGTCCAGCAAACAAGTCTTGTAATTATTTTTCCTACAGGAAGTAGTTCTTGCAAGCAGTTTATCAACAACTTCCTATTTTTTTCTCTGAAGTGTTGAATGACTTCCTGAAGGGAGGTGAAGGTGGTTTTCATTAGTATCTGTGGGTGTGTTTGAGGTGTTTACCCATCTGGCAGAATCCTTAAAAATAGATTGCTGTTACAGATTTGTTGTATGCTTCATCAGAGGCATGGCTTTGGATGTTATGCAACCAAATCATTTTAAGATAACAGGGAAGCTTGTTGCTGTGCCTTTTTTTTTTTTTTTTTTTCTTCTCATGTCACACATGAAAAATAGTCAGCAACACTGTTAAATTTCTCTTGAGTTCCATTTTTGCCCCTGACTGGAACCACCCACTAACACCACCAGTATGATCTGCTCCCTTCCTCCTCCTCTCCTCCCCCTGCCCCTCTAAGTAATCTTAGTCTGCCAGGGCAGAAGATGTGTAGAGAAAAAACTGCTGCCATAGGCGCATGTTTTATTGAATACTGGGGAAATACATCTTGTGTTTATGGTTCTATAGTTCAGCCTACTTTGTCACTAAGAGAGTTATATTATTGGAAACCAAAACTTCATCCACTGCTTTTTCATGAGTTTGTCCACTTTTTTGTGCCTTTTATACTAAAAAGCAGTTGAAGACTTCAGTTTGTTAAATTTTATTTGTAATATATCAACTTAATTTCATTTTTATACTGATGATTTCTGTGTGTTTATGAAAATCTTCATAAGATCCATGATCTGAGGAAAAAAAAAAAGCCATGAAATCTGTTCGAGGGAAGCGGGCACTGTCAGTTTCAGAATGTAGCTGGGGGAAAAAATGTTAGTTAAAAACTTTTAAAGTAAAACATGCTTTGGGAAATTTTTGGCAACTTCAGTTTTTTTGTCTTGGAAGACAGTCATAGTAGTACTAAGTGCCTATCTTTCCTTCTGCCTCTTACTTTTGAAGAGTCCTGCAAAAGAACAGTATCTTTAATCAGGCGGAGGAAGAATAAGGGCAAACCTGCCTTGTTTGTGTTAGCGCTGAGCCTGAGCTGGGAGGAGGATGAAAGTACATAGTCAGCCCTCTGAGTTCAGAGAACTTGTAGCCAGCTTAGTGGGTGGGCATCAGTGAAAGCAATGGCACATGGTGCTTTTCTTGTGTTTAGTTTTGTTTTGCTTAAGAAAACTTGCAGAGGAGGATATCCATGCCTTCAATACCCAGCCATACAAGGTGATTTTGTAAGACTGTTCCAAAACCAGTTTAATAGATGCGATTTAAGGTAGACCAAAAACATACCCTGTGGTTTTCACTAATGAATTTTCCTTTTATTTATAAGAATATTGGCATTTCTTATCTCTGAGGATTTTTTTTTTGTTGTTTTTAGTCAGCTGTTGATCTGTACCTTTCTTCCTCCCACAGGTTTGGCCTTTCAGTATCTCTCTCATAAAAATAATCCTTGTGCTTCATAGTGTCTGATTTGGTGCCTGTCGTAATCTTTCACTAAGTCTGAAAGCACTGGATAAAACGTCTGCTGAGAGCTTCTAATACTGTAGGGGAGGATGCACCAGCTGTAGAATATATAATGTGAATATAATTCTTACAAATCTAAATAGAATCTGAATATACATGCAGTGGAGTGAGAAAGTAATGGCATAGTTTGAAAAATTGGGTTGTATTAATGAAATGTTCGTTAAGGATGACTTCCCTTATGGAATTGGTCAAAATTATATCTCATTTAGCTGTTGAGAACACTGGTGTAGTTTTGGTTTGTATACTTTCCTATCTTCTGAATCAAATTTGAGATCTGTTTTATCTGACTTAAGTCTGAAAACTTAGTATTCTGTTGAAAGCTATAATTGTGATAGAGATCTTTAACAAGTCTTCTATATAAGAAAAATCTTAGTCTGATCAGTAATAAGAGGCTTCTGATACAGGTTTAATCAGAATTTCATCTTTAAAAAAGATGCTTCTGCAATTCTGTTTATTAAAGGTCTTATCGGGTTATATTTGGTAAAAGTAGTAGCATTAAGTTCTGTGAGAGCAATTAACACCACTGTGGAACCACTTGTGTTTTCTCAGGTTTTGACCTCTTCTAAAGACAAACAAGAATTTGATAGAAATCAAGATGAGTGTCTTCTGGACTCTTATCCTTTTGCCTTTCTTCTTCTGGATGTTGAAGATGGCAAAGAATTACAGTTGTGTTTTTTTTAATAGTCATCTGGTTTGTAGCATAGGGTAGTCTGTAACCCATCAGTCACATCATGGAAATTCCAACCCGATAGAAAGCAGTAAAATAATAAGAGGATGTTAATTTGAAAGTTCCCATGAAAGTAAGACAGGCACTCCCCCAATAGCTTTTGCAAAAAAATACTTTTAATGGGTAAATGCAATTGAACTGATCAATGGCATATGTGTGTAAAATCATACCTACTTTTACAAGATCCATTTCTCACTTATCTCTCCTGTTCTGGAAACGAATTCCAAATAGAAAGCCTCCTTTTATAGTGTGCTCAGTTTCCTCTGCAGTTGTGGTGCAACAGCTGCGAAGTTTTAAAAGCTGTCACAGAGCAAGCCAAGTGGGTTTTTCACGCAGTATATGCATTTTTACGGTATGCTCTCAGAGAAAGCAACTTCTTAGCACTGGGGATGCTGAAATACTGAACTGCGGGACCAAAGCAACTTAGCACTGGCGATGCTGAAATACTGAACTGCAGGACCTAAATTGGGTTGTGTAAAATTAAAGTTCCTAGTTTTCTCCCAAAGAAACATTTTCACGTGTCAGACATAAGCAGTTACTGGATGACAGCCAGGAGAGCAAGATGTATTGCTCAGGGTTGAAATACAAGATTAACTGTTAAAACTAGTCTGATATTAGCTACAAGTGGTTTCTCTCAGGCTCTTGATTAAGACTAGACACCTTCCCCCACAAAATGAGGTAAACAGCTATAGAGAGCTGTCAGCCAAAACTAGAGATGTTTCTCTTCTTTTTATATGTGGCCAGACCACTGGATGTGTTTATCTTCATAGCTGGGAACAAATTCAGATGATGTAATTAGATTTAGTTTAACTTCTTGAAACTGATAGCTACTCAATTCTCGTATTTGTTTTCCATCCTTTTATTTTGATAAATTCCAATATATTTGCATTTAGTGTTTGTACAATCCAGGGTACATACACAGTAAAGCTCATTAATGGTGGAACCCACTGGCTTTCACTATTTGTATAGGTATTATTCCCTCTTTTAATGTGTGGGGGGTTATTTTCTTTATTCTTGTTCCCTCCCCACTCCTCCCCCCCAGCTGTACATAATTTTGTAAACCCTAATATTTAAATGACTTAGTTTTTTTTGTAAATATTAAAGAAAATTTCACTTGGCTGAATGCAGGAAATTCATAGTAGTAGCAGTCCTCTGGCAGGTGCCCCCAGGATGTGGTCAGGAATACCATGTAGTTGACCCAAAAGAAAGACAGAATTGTCTGTAGGGGAAATGTGACAGCCTGGGGGTATATAGCATAATGTGAAACACAGTTCTTGGGAGGAGGCTGTGTATTGGAATGTTAACAGATAGGTGCTGTGTTAATGGCAGGACGTTCTCTCACAACCAGCTTGTTAAACCTCATTTTAATGTAAGGCTATATTGGGAAATGTACCAGATAAACTATATATTCTTTTTTGGTAGAGTATTCAAATAGGAATCTAGAGCAACTTATCTTTATTATGAAAATTGTGCCTAGTAGTTATTTTTTTGTAAATAAAACTTGAGTTTTATTTGGAGAGCAGGAGTTTTTGAAAGGTGTGACTAGCCTGTGTCACTGTGTCATTGCCTCCTGAAGTGCTTCTTGGAGTCTGTTTTCTGGGATTCACTCTGCTGGTGTTTTATTTGGCTTTTAACTAAGTTACTTCAGGCTGTGTTTGGGGCAAGTATAGCTAGGTTTTCTAAATTGCTGGTTAAGTCAAGCTAATAATATAAGCTGCCTTGTAAAGTAAGACTTTTACCAGTACAGTGCCTGCCAGTCATGCCAGTTGCTAAGGAGACAAAGCTCTCTTGAAAACAGTCTTGGACTTTGCTTTAATTTCACTAATGAGACTTTGCTGTGTCATAGTGAAAGACCAGATCGCTTTTGTTGAGCCTCTGACATGCTGTTCGGTAACTTAGATCAGTGTTAGTGGTTAAGGTTTGTTATTGATTATTACATTGAGGTTGTGAAGCCAGGTTTTTTTCCACTGAACTGTTCTATAGGAAAGTCAAAGGTCATTTACTCTTGGTAGTTTATCTCCAATGGGTTCTGATTTATGGAGAGCTTTGTGGGAAGCCTTTCTGCACTACACAAGTTTATTTAAGTAGTGTTACTGCTTAAAGGATGCCTTTCCCTTTCTGATTACCTGTTGTAACTGAAATGCTAAGTAAACTTTTTGCCTTTTCCAGACATGTTGTAAAATTAGACATTTATGATGTAATAAAACATTATCTGAAAGTAAACAAGCCTTGGTTGTAGAGGCAAAATGGAATCCTTTGGGTAAAGGAAAAAAACACAACTCAGGTGTATTTTCTTACAGGATCTCACTTTTCAATGTATTTTTTTATTATTTGTTGCTCCTATTTGAAAAGCCTGATTGGCAACTCCTCTGCAATTACTTTCATTCCAACATTTATATAGTCTCTTTAAAATAGAAATAGGATAAAAGAGAAATTTCTTTATTTACTGACAGTGCTGATGGTATAGTTAATATTTATATATACGTATAACTATATAAACCTAAGTATCCAATGTACACATAATCGGGTGGTGACTTTTAATCCTTAATTTCCATCTGTGTATGTCATTTAAACTCTTCTAGCCAGTGAGTGTAATATTTGGACTGAAGTAAGGATTCCCCTTCATAACTGGTCTTTCAGGTTTTCATTTCTTACGGGAATCTTATTCTGAAACTATTCTAAAGCAGACCTAAGATGTTGGCACCATATAATTACTAGGTAACAGAGGACAGGAGCTGCCAGATTTGTGGTATTAGGAGAACTGTTATAATCTGTATGCTTGTGAGTGTTTGGGTTTGTCTTTTTTTTTTTTTTTTTTTTTTTTTTTTCCCCTGTAATGGCTAATAACTGGAAAAAATCTATTGGATATTTCACAATATCCTGATGATCTAGTCACTGGCCTAGGAGTAAGGAAGAGAAAAAACAGACTTTAGCATAAAAAGTTAGTTAAGAATTAGCATTTTAGCATTCCTATTAACAAGGTCAATGGAAGTCTTAATTACATTCTTTTAAAAATAGTTTGCAATTCAAATCTGTGCCCATTTTTTATTATGCTGTTAGGTAGGTCTGGACATGATCAGCTTTGTGTTATATTTGTTGAGGAAATAGGACAGTTCATTGTTTTGATGAATTAAATGTCAATTGTAGGTGGTAATGTTTACCAATAACTTTGTAAAATCCTTTACATGAAAAATATAAGTGAACTTACAATTTTGCTAATACATGATGCTTTTACTTCATAACTTTTGAAATAACTAGGTTCTTAATAATTTCTACAGATAAATATAGTTGTATTTGTTATTGCCCTTATCTGCAGTTGTGATAGGAAGTTAGGAGAGCTTAGAGTACAAACCATACAGTTACATACACACTGCTGGTGAAAGTATTCCAACCATGTGTAGGTAGATATGCATATACTTCATGTCTTTTCATTTAGTTGAACTGTAAGATGCACCTTCTCTAAAAGTAGATGTACACATTCTTTTATTGTGTAGGATGCTGTTCAGTTTTTTACTTCTAGCTTGTCTGTTTTTCAAGCAGCAGAAAAATAACATGCAAATCCTTGTAAGTGATTATTTTATCAAAACCGAAAAGTCTAGTGGAAGATGTCCCTGCCCATGGCAGGGGGTTAGAAGGGACCTTAAAGATTATCTAGTTCTAACCCAAACCATTCCATGAATGTATACATACTGCAGCAAAGTATCAACTGGTGCTGTTGCATTGTGCTCCATGAAGTAATCTTTTAATTTGCACTTCATTAGGACTAATAGCTTTTCATTTAGGTCAGTGTATCACTTCTGTACAGTTTGAGGCAATATTTCTCCTGAAGGAAAACCCATTTATTTGTCGAAGCTGTTTAGCTCGTGCTCCTGCCCAGCATTTGTATCAGCTGAGAATTTCCTATATGTTACCCTACCCCTCCAGTGGCTCCTGCAGAGCCAGTATCTGGCTTTTGGCAGACATAGCAAGGCTGAACAGCAGTTTCAGATGATAATGTTGTGTTGTTTCATATAGGTATCGTTTTGTATAATGCATCTAAGGTATACTTACAATGATTAGGTGAACGGAAAATTTCAGAAAATGATGTGTGGTTGAAGTGGAGAGAAAAACCAGGAATACTGGCAGTAGGAAGGCAGGAGAAGTAGCTATACTGTTCTCCTTAAGTCTTTATCTGCTGTTCTTGATAAGATGTTCGGTTTTAAAACCTAGCAATTGCTGGGCCCTGACAGCTTTGCTTTTGGTAGAGAGCCTTTTAGCAGCATCTTTGTAAACTGTCCATATTGATTCAAACAAAGCCTGTCCAGATCAGGATCTTGTTGCCATGAGCAGATTTCTTGTAAAAGCTATGAACAGTGCAAGCGTATGTGATACCTTGAGAACTCTTCCAGCTTCCAGCAGTCCTCCAAGACTTGTGCTGTCTTCCCTTGAGGCCACAGAAACCTTCAGCATCTGCTGCATGCTTTGGCAAGGAATCTCACTGGTTGTCGATCCAATGCACAAAGAAACGCCTTCATTCTGTTTTAAGCTTGGCTCCCATCAGCTTCATTCAGTGGTGCCCAGTTCTTATTTTGGAAGTGACAATTAACAGTTGATGCATATTTGTTCTGCTCAAGATTGCTATCTTTTCCTCTGGAAATTAACTCGTTTGAAACTTGAATGAGTCCTAATGTGCTGGGTCTTCCTGGGATAGAAGCTTTTCTCAGGGATCACTGCAGCCCTTTCTGTAAGCCTTTTTCAGTTTGTTATTTTTCAGATGAAAGGTTAAGAATGTTTTGCAACATCCACCATTTTGATCCTTTCATTTAAAAAGTAAAAAATAAAAAAATCGCTTTATTCCCTCTGCTGCTTATCCTTTTACTTTGTACACTTTCCCCCCACTCAGTTCTTTGTAGTTAGCAGTTGACCAGGATTAAATTTATGTCATGGGGAAACTTTGCAATGCTGCTGCTCTTTCTTGTATAGATCCCGGTGGATAGGCCCCTCTGGAAGTTGACCAGAGGCTTAGGTCTGGTGCTGAAGTTGCCGATTCCCCCCTTCTGTTTTTGTTTCTTAATTTCTTACTGGTAACTGTTCATGTCATATCAGGACCTGTCCTTATCCTGTAGCTGCTTATTGTTCTGTCTTTTTTTTTTAATTAGGAACAGCAAGTGTTGGGTTTTTTGTTCAGATCTTCTAATCATCAGTTTCTGGAACACAATGCCTGCTATGCTTGCTGTGTCTCCAAAAGTTCTGTCTTCTATGTGAACTCTGGGGTGCAAATACTTCTGTTGGTGTATTCACCTTGAAAGGGAAAGGTCGTCTGCACTTGCTTCCAGCTTACATATGGGAGCTGCTCCAAGAAAGCAGGAGTCTGCTGATGTGATAAAATAATGTGGTGGATGTCATTAAAAATATCCAAGTGAGATGCATTTCTAGAATAAAATATCTTGTGGCTGATACTACATACATCGGTAGGTTTTTAATTGAATGGATATGACATTAGAGAAGTAAGCAGTGCCAGGGTACCTGGGAGACGGGTTATGTTTCTTCATATACTCAATTCTAGCAGTGCTAAAAGAACGTTGATCTCAACCTTGTTTTGGAGTTGTTTCATATCGTACTTTTAAGTTTAGCTACAAAATAGTTTCTGTCAGTACCATGCTGTCCTTCCTGGTATCTCTGTACCAGATGCTTACACCTTATTTTAATGTGCCATGCAGTGTGTCTGTGTATCACAGTGCTTCAAGAACCAAAAGTATTTGGCTCTCCAAATTTGTGAGATTAAGGTTGTCAATCATCTGTAGCTGATTTTATGATATTAAATATGTTGTTTCAAGTGTGGCATTAGTAAATAATCAGATAATGAGGGACAGTTGTCTGAGTCCAAAAAAAAAAAAAGCTTAAGTAGTTCAGATGGACGCTTCTCCCAGTGGTCAAGTTTGATTAATTCTGCATATAAACTTCAGGATTGTTAGGATCTTAACTTGACAGGGAAATTCAAAGAGCCATGAATTTACCACGTGATTTAGACATCTTTGTTTTGTTTTCTTTTTCTTTTTTTTCCCTCTCACAGCTCACAAACACAGTCATTTAATAATAAAGACACAGTTGTGTCTTTATTGTTATCTACCCAGCCTAGTATTTAGTGAAGGTTGGCCATCCATCCGACCTTCTACTGAAAGCACAAGTGCTATTAAAGCTAAATCAGATTAGAAGTGACTGATTGACCAAGTCTGGAAAACCTCCAAGGAAGGAGATCCCACAACCTTGCTTCTTCCTGTTAACATGCTCCTTCAGAAAATTGTTGTCTGCAGCAGAGCAAAACATCTAGTGTAGCTCCTGATGGACAGCTCATGCCTAATGACTTTGTAAATGGGCTGTAGTTTCTGTACTAAACAAAAAAATGAAATGTCATGCTTTAGGTAGGGTTTTATTAGGATTAAATAAAACCCAAAAAAGGTGTTATTAAGAAACTTGCTGTATTGAGTTTGTGTGTCCAGGTTTTGGTAGCAGGGAGGATACAAGGGTGGCTTCCATGAGAACCTGCCATAAGCTTCCTCCATGCCTCATAGAGCCAATGCCAGGTTGGATCCAAGATGGGCCCACTGCTGGCTAAGGCTGAGCCCACCAGTGATGCTGGTAGCACCTCTGGGATGACATAGGTAAGAGGAAAACGTTACTGCACAGGAGCAATTGCAGCCAGAGAGAAGAGTGAATATGTGAGAGCAATTGCCCTGCAGACACCCAGGTCAGTGCAGAAGGAGGGGAGGAGGTGCTCCAGGTGCTGGAGCAGAGATTCCTCTGCACCCCATGATGCACACCATGGCGAGGCAGGCTGTGCCCCTGTGGCCCATGGAGGGCCACAGTGGAGCGGATACGCACTGGAGCCCGGAGAGGGCCCCACACCAGAGCAGGGGGTTGCCCAGAGGAGGCTGTGACCCTGTGGGAAGCCTGCATGGAGTAGGCTCCTGGCAGGACCTGTGGCCCTGTGAAGAGAGGATCCCATGGTGGAGCAGGTTTGCTGGTAGGACTTGTGGGCCTGTGCAGTCTGTTCCTGAAGAGCTGCACCCCACAGAAGGGACCCACGCTGGAGTAGCCTGTTCCTGAGGGACTGCATCCTGTGGAAGGGACCCATTCTGGAGCAGTTCGTGAACTGTAGCCTGTGGGAAGGAGTCACATTGGAGAAGTTCATGGAGGACTGTGTCCTGTGGGAGGGACCCCACGCTGGAGCAGGGGAGGGAAGAGTGTGATGAGTTCTTCCCTGAGAAGGAAGGTGTGACGGAGACAATGCGTGGTAAACTGAGCACAACCCCCCATTCCCTGTCTCCTTGCATGCCGCCTGCTGGGGGGGGTGGGGGGGACGTAGGGAAATTTGGGAGTGAAGTTTAGTTCGTGAAGAAGGGAGAAGTGGGGAAGTTGTTTTTAAAAGTCGGGGTTTATTTCTCATTATTGTATTCTGATTTGGTTGGTAAAATATTAAACTACTTTCCCCAAGTTGAGTCTATTTTGCCAGTAATGGTAATTGCTGAGTGATCTCCCTGTCCTCATCTTGAACTATGAGCCTTTCATTATATTCTTCTCTCCCCAGTCCAGCTGAGGAGGGCAGTGATAGAGCAGCTTTGGTCGGCACCTGGTATCTAGCCAGGGTCAACCCATTGCGCTTGCTCAGTCTGTTCCATATACATAAGGTAGTCATGTGTGGTGACATCCCACATTCCATCTTGCATTGAATAAGTTGTCCAAATGACTGTTCTGTGCTCTGCAGTCCTGTATGTGCACAGTTATTCATAGAGGACTTCTATCCTGGGATGCCCAGTTGATATGTGTCAGTTCTCTAGGTTATTGCTTACTGTTGTGATCGTATTTATGCCATTCCTTTCAACTTGTTTGAAGCTCTGTCAGGTTGCTGGATGTGTAACGCATTGTATTTCAGCTAGGACATGACATGGCTGCTTAAGTGATCTATATGCTGTGTGTTAAGTCATAATAGCAGGGAATCCTGTTCAAAATAGAAGAAATTGCTGTTTGTGTCTGAAATCATCCTCCGTATTTATACTGTTGGTGTCCTGTAATTATGGGTTTCTCTACAAGATAGAACAGAGAAAACAAAAGAGAGAACTAGACAGAACAGAGAAACATATTTCCATTGGGAAAGTGACTCTTTTGTTTCTAATGTAGTTTGATTTTTGGAAAAAAAAAAGTCTTAAAGCACTAACTTCACAGTCAGTTATAGTAGTGGGCCTATAATCCAAGGTAGCCGTTTATACATGGGTGCAGTTTTTTCATCATCTTTATATTTTGAGACACTTGGTTAAAAAAAAACAAACCAAAAATTTGTTTTTGAGCTCCTGTAGATACGTGATCAGCATCTTCTGTTGTGGAATTTGCATTCCCATGCTGTTTATAGAAGCACAGATTTCACTGAATGGAGCAATCTGACATGTGGCGCATGATGGCCTATTTCAGTGTCTTTACAAAAGATGTCAGTTTTCTTTCAAGAAGTATATGGTACGTCAGTGGCAATCATACAAATGACTTGGTGTAACATCATTGGTCTGGATGGGATTTTGAGGCAGGGGTGGTGGCTATTGGAGATTTTTGTTTGTGGTGTTTTGTTTTTTTTTTTTCTTAGTAAAAAAAGCCATGCATTAATATATAGCTTAATATGAACTTCAAGCCCCGCTAATAAAATCATGGGGAAAAGCAGTTCTTAATGAGCCACATGGGGGGAGGTGGAATTAAAAGTATTGGTGTTTGGCTTGTAAACTGAAACTGAAGAAGTTTTATTGCAGACATCTGTGTAGAGTTACCACTTTCCTGTTGCACAGAAACTGAACTAGGGTGACACAATGGTTCTTCCAGTCCCACCAATGCACATCTTGGGACTAGTAATTAAAAATAAAACAAAACCCACACAGCATATGTAAAGTTGGCTTTGCTGCACTTAGAAATTTGACGTGTGAATGAGATTCAGCTGAAGTCAGCAAGGTGTGTGTATGTGAGGTGGTTTTGTGGTTGGATTTTTTTGTTTTGTTTTGAGTGGGGGTTTTTTGTGTGTTGCTCTTTTTTTCCTTTTTTCCTTTTTTTTTTTTTTTTTTTTCCAGACAGCTATAGCATGGCCATTTGGCAATTAAATTAAAAATAAAAAAAAAAATCCAAAACTGTCTTGGGCATTGAGTTGAGCTGTTAGCCAGTGTGATGTGTTATGCTGTTGGGGATAATATGCTGCTAATGCTGTTTT
>NW_009921446.1:0-2736 GCF_000696875.1 Nestor notabilis | reverse complement strand
GACTGGATGATCTGAAATACTGTGGGGTTTGGGAAGAGAGTTGGGAGAAAGACAACTTGGATTTTTGTCACTCTATGTAAGTGTTTATACTTTTAAGCCTACAAGTGTTCAAAAGCGTTTCAGCCTGGTCAATGTAAGAGGGCTTAAAATCTACACAAAACTAACATCTTAATGTAGGTAACTTTTAATGAGATCATAATATTAATTTTAGTCTATTAACTGTAAATTTTGTACACTTGATATTCAAAACTTACTGCAAGAACATAGTGAGCTCAACTAATGACTGACCTACAGGTGACTCTTAATCCTAGAATCATTCAGGTTGGAAAGGACATTGAAGATCATGGAGTCCAACCATTAACTCAGTGCTGCCAAGTCCACTACTAACCATGTCCCTGAGTGCCACATCTACACATCTTTTAAGTCCCTCCAGGGATGGGACTCCACCACTTCCCTGCGCAGCCTGTTCCAATGCTTGGCAACGCTTTTGGTGAAGAAATTTTCCTAATAGTCCAATCTAAACTTCCCCTGGTGCAACTTGAGGCTATTTCCTCTTGTTCTGTCACATGTTACTTTGGAGAAGAAACTGACACCACTGCTCTCCATGTGATAAGGTCTCCCCTGAACCTCCTTTTCTCCAGACTAAACAACCCCAGTTCCCTCAGCTGTTCCTCGTGGGACTTGACTCCAGACCCTTCACCAGCTTCATTGTTCTTCTCTGGACATGCTCCAGCACCTCACTATCTCTCTTGTAGTGAGGGGCCCAGAACTGAACACAGGATTAGAGGTGCAGCCTCACCAGTGCCGAGTACAGAGGGATGATCGCTTTCCTGGCCCTGCTGGCCACACGATTGCTGATACAGGCCAGAATGCCATTGGCCTTCTTGGCTGCCTGGGCCCAAAATGACTTATGTTCAGCAGCATTCAGTCATCACCCCCTTGACAGGTACTTTTCCGCTGGGCACTTTTCTGGCCACTCTTCCCCAAGCCTGTAGTGTTGCATGGGGTTGTTGTGACCCAAGTGCAAGATGCAGCACTGAAACTTGTTGAACTTCATATGGTTTGCGTCAGCCCATTGATCCAGTCTGTGCAGATCCTTCAGTAGAGCCTTCCTACCCTCAAGAGAATCAGCACTCCCACCTACAGACTTACTGTGGGTATACTAAATCCCCTCAACAAGATTGTTGATAATGATATTCAACAGACCTGGCCTCAGTATTGAGCCCTGTGGAACACCACTTGTCACTGGCTGCCAACTGGATTAAACTCTGTCACCACCACTCTTTGGGCTTGGCCATCCAGCCATTTTTTTACTCCGTGAACAGTTCTTTACCCATCCAGTCCATGAGCAGCCAATTTCTCCAGGAGAATGCTGTGGGAAACAGTGTCAAAGGTTTTGCTAAAGTCTGGGTAGACAACAACATCCACAGCCTTTCACTTACTCACTGAGCAGGTCACCTTGTCATAGAAGGAGATCAGGTTGGTCAAGCAGGACCTGCCTTTCATATCTCATGATCACTGGGCCTGATCACCTGGTTGTCTTATACATGCTGCGTGATGGCACTCAAGATGATCTGCTCTATAACCTTCCCTGGCACAGAGGTCAAACTGACAGGTCTGTAGTTCCCCAGATCCTCCTGATGACTGTTTATGTAGATGGGCATCACATTTGCTGACTTCCAGTCAACTGGGACCTCTGCTTAGCCAGGGCTCCCGATAAATTATGGAAAGTGCCTGAGTGAGTACTTGTGCCAGCTCCCTCCTTACCCTTGGGTGGATCCCATCTGGACCCATAGACTTGTGTGTGTCAAAGCGGTGCAGCAGGTCATGACCGTGTCCACTTGGATTATGGGGGCTTCATTCTGCTACCCGTCCCTGTCTTCCAGCTCGGGGGCTGGGTACCCCCAGAACAGCTGATATTACTGTCAAAGACTGAGGCAGCGAAGGTATTAAGTACTTCAGCCTTTTCCTTGGGCTTTGTCACCGTTTCCCCCTACATCCTTGTAGTCCTGCCCCTTCTTCCAAAGGTACTAGGCTTTTTCTTTCCTCTGAGTTCTAGCCAAAACTCTGTTCAGCCAGCCCTGTCGACTTCTCTGTTACGTTGTTTTTCAGCACGTGGGATGGTTGTTTCTGCATCTTTAGGTTTTCCCTCTTGAAGAATGTCCACCCTTCCTGGACTCCTTTGCCCTTCAGGACTGCCTCCCAAGGGTCTCCGTCAACCAGGCTGCTAAACAGGCTGAAGTCTGCCCTCCAGAAGTCCAGGGTAGCACTTCTGCTGACAACCCTCTTTCTCCAGGAATCAAAGACTATCATTTCATATTCATATATATTCATGATTCCTGTGTCCAAGACAGCCTCCAACCCATTGCATCATGCACAAGTCGTCTGTTCACAAACAACAGGTCCAGCGCCTTCCCTTGTTGGTTCCCTCATTAGCTGTGTCAGGAAGTTCTCTTCCACACACTCCAGGAACCTCCTGGACTCTTTCCGCTCTGCTGTATTGCATTTCAAGGAGACATCTGGTACGTTCAAGTCCCCCACGAGAACAAGGGCTAGTGATTGTGAGACTTCTCTTAGCTGCTTATAGAATATGTCATCTGCCTCTTCATCCTGGTTGGGTGGTCTCTAACACTTCCACCATAATATCTGCCTTGTTAGAACAAAACCATTCTCAGTAGTAGTTTGACCAAAGCATGCTAGAACTAAAATCATAGAATTATAGAATCATAGAATGGT
>NW_009921445.1:0-64603 GCF_000696875.1 Nestor notabilis | reverse complement strand
GCTGGAATCAGTGCATTCTGGCCTCCTCCTTGGCACGTTGCACAACGCAGGTCCTCTGTGAGGTTGTAGCACAGCTCCTACTCCAGAGAAGGATGTGTATTACCAGTGAATGCAAATTTTATGACTTAGTGCTGAATCATAGGAAGGAGGGCAGAGAATGTGTTCTGATGAGCTTCATGAAGCCCAAGTGCTTATTCATGCTATTAAAAAAATAATTATTTGTGTATAAATATTCATTACACATATATTTATACACTATATAGTATATACTATATATGGTATACAGTGTACAGTATAAATTATATATTTTATATTATGTATTATATACTGTACAAATTACTTCTGAAAATTCCAGTTTATCTTGGACTAGATGATGTAGAATATACTGTTTTATGGTATATAGGTTGATGTCTTTTAAAATGGATGCAATCAGGAAATGCACAATTGTGTGAACACAAAAAGTGTCTACATCCTTTCTAGATTAATTTTTCAATAGCTCTGAACAGGTATAGTTTGTACTCACTGTATTTGCTGAAGGAAATTTTGTCCAGCTTGTATTTTTACTGTCAGTCATTTTCTCTATGTATTATCTCTTTAAAATCCTTGGTTACAATGGCTGAAAAAAAAAATATCCCTATATGTGAACAGATTGGTGAGTGTAAAGTACACATTATGCAAAAATATGGTGGGTGTGTTGTTGGTGTGGCTGTCTCTCTCTGCCTGCTTGAGATAATTAGTCATGCTGAAAAACTGGTACAGTTCTGTATGATTGCTATGCATACAATTAAACTAATGCCAGAAAATGGAATAGATGAATGTACTGTGGAAGATATTTGAATTGGGTAGGAAAATTAAAGGAAAATTTTCTCCAAAATAGTGGTTTCTGATGTCCACAATACTGTTGGCAGAATTAGCTAAGTATAAAAGAAGACCACATACTAACATTGTCTGATTGACATTTGAAACAGGAAGAGTTGTTTGTATTTCTTAAACAAGGTTTTTGTAAACATGTCCTGAGGTGGGTAGTGCTGGGTGATGACTATTCTATGTTAATGAAAGGCCTTTGTGATTATCATATTAAATACTGTATCACAGTAATGTTCTTTTTATTTAAATAGGTCATTTTTTGATGGATGCTAGGAGAGAAAACTATGTATTGTGTACAGTTCTGGTGTGCTCAACATAAGAAGGACATGGAGCTGTTGGAGCAAGTCCAGAGGAGGGCCACGAGGATGATAAGAGGACTGGAGCACCTCCCGTATGAAGACAGGCTGAGAAAGTTGGGGCTGTTCAGCCTGGAGAAGAGAAGACTGCATGGAGACCTCATAGCAGCCTTCCAATATCTGAAGGGGGCCCACAGGGATGCTGGGGAGGGACTCTTCATTAGGGACTCTAGTGGTAGGACAAGGGGGAATGGGTTTAAACATAAATAGGGGAAGTTTAGATTAGATATAAGGGAGAAGTTCTTGACAGTGAGGGTGGTGAGGCTGGAATGGGTTGCCCAGTGAAGTTGTGAATCCTCCATGCCTGGCAGTGTTTAAGGCCAGGCTGGACAGAGCCTTGGGCGACATAATTTAGTGTGTGGTGTTCCTGCTCATGGCAGGGGGGTTGGAACTAGATGATCTTAAGGTCCTTTCCAACCCTAACCATTCAATGATTCTAAAATGCAAGAGCTTTGTGCTCCACCATCTGAGTGTCCAATTAATGGCCTCAGGATGCCTGCATTTTACCTACACATGTATTCTGTTCTGCTTTTTTCAGTATGGTGTTGGACCACACAAGCTAAAAAACTGGCCTAGTTAGATTATCTGCATTAGCCAGAGGTTATTTTATGTGGTAACATAGTAGTATCTATAGAGTACTGGAGAATAAGGCTTGGTGCTGAAGGTATCCACCAGCTAAATTCAATGTCTTCTTCAGCCTGAGGTATTTTAAATCTACACCTCTCCCTTTTTCAAGAATAATTTAACTGCCAGACTGTATGTTTCTCTGCTGGGGACATTCACCTGGGAAGGCTATGACTGTTCTATGTAACATTATTTTCTTTCTGCCAGAAACATTTATAAGAAAAAAAACCTGCTGAATCTGCATCTCCCACTACCTCAGCACACCATGCCTTGAATCACCATGCTAAGGTGCCTTGAAAAATGTTGTAATGACTAGTGTCATTTTTGAAAGACAGTAATAAAGAACTATGTTCTGGAAGACAAACTTTCAACCTAAGGTTCCTGAGAACAAAAAGAAGTATCAAACACCTCCACCTCTCTTGTACACAGTTCTAGATTCAACACACACAAAGTTTTTCGTGATTTCAGTTGAAAAGGAAGTGCTCACTTATATTCGCATGCTTTATGTTCTGACTACTTCATATTTCGTTCTAAACTACGTGATTTTCCACTTACTGCATGAAAATTTAAAATTCACAATTTTCCTTCAGTTTTTGAATATTAAAAGGTCCAGAGCTCAGCTGGTATTGTAAACAAATTGTTTAAATGGAGTCAAAGTACCTAAAGGAGTTTGCAGATGCATCAAGTGAAACTTTATTTTTATTAACTCAGTGGGAATAGTGCACAAGTTATGACACATCAGCTGAGTCACAGTATCTGACTGTGGTACCCTTTTAGCCTGTGGCAAACACAGGATGATACAATTTGTTTCAATTTTCTCTTATTTTATGTCTTAAGAACATCTATGCAGACAGATAGAGCAAGTCAACCGTAACTTGATTGCAAATCTGAGTCCATGGAAGCTGGTGAACTGCAGCTCTGACCAATTTAACCTGCAGAGAAAGGCTTCTGTAATAGTTCTAACAGATAAGAAAAGTGATCTCTTGTTTTAGGAAAACAAAATCGTAATTCTGAGTTCAGTGTCAAGGAGATTAAATGATGAAAAAAAAACCCCAAACCTCCAAAATTTATGACCTCATAGCTGCAGCTGGTTGTTTATGCCTTAGGTTTGGTGTTGGGTTTTTTTTTTGGGGGGAGGGTGGGGGTTGGTTTGTGTTTTGTTTGTTTGTTTATTTGTTTGTTTGTTTTAATATCCCCTATCTACATGTAGCCCTTAGCTTTTTAGTAAAGAATTTCCCATCTTTGTGCCTCCAGACCTTACCACTCTAAAATTTTTGATAGCTGATTTTACCCTCCTGTGCAGTTCCTACCAATCTAGTTTTGATTTTCCTTCAGGCTTTCTTTAAAGGTTATCATCACTAAAAATACCTGGTGGGAATACCTGAAGCATTTGTTTCAGGTAAAGAAAGCAATTTAAGGTGACTTAATCAGCCAAAATCCAAAATCCCTAGCACAGTGTAAAGTCCTTTGCTGGATGTGGCTGGAGGAGGTTTTCATTATTTGCAGAAGAACAGAAACGTATGTCTGCTATAAGCTGTGGCTGTTTTAAAAACTTCTTGAAAGAAAAAAGAAAAATTAAATTAAGAGTTGACAAAATGGTGCAAAACATTTTTACTGCTGTTGACTTTATTGATCACTATTAATAGCAAAGCTGCTGAGCAAATTAAAGGAATGCTGCTGACCTCAAAACCTCAGATATGTAATGAAAGGTTTCAGTGGTGGCTAGAGGAGATTAACCTTCTAAATTACAAGGTGAGCTGAAATATGTTAGAAAATATAAACATTGCAATGTGTTCCACCCTGGAAAGATTTACTTATGGCTGTATGTCTCAAGCAAAGAATGCTTAGTTTTTACTGGAGAGCATCTCAGAGTGGGGAGGACTGTACCACATGTACCACACCTTTTAAAGTTACTTGAGTAGTATTGCTTTGATGACCTAACATAAACACCAGTACACAGTATCACTAAGTACGTGTTTGTTATAGCACTACTTGGGAATGGATAGAATAACAATCCCCCCATAAAGACAAAATCTTTAGATTTTTTTTTAAATAATAAATAGTAATAAATAATAATAATTTTTTAAAAAATAAATAAATGGGAATGACAAGTATAGAATCATAGAACTATAGAATCTTTATGTTGAAAAGGCCTTTAAGATCTAGGTTCCTGGGAGACACAGGCTTGATTTCCTGCTTTCTTGGAAGCTCTCACTAAAACTGTTTTCCCCATGTGTCTTCCCTATATATAAAAAACAGTTGCAAAGTACAACAATGAAGACAAGAAGAACACATGCCTGGAAATTA
Source organism: Nestor notabilis (assembly GCF_000696875.1). Classification (NCBI taxonomy): domain Eukaryota; kingdom Metazoa; phylum Chordata; class Aves; order Psittaciformes; family Psittacidae; genus Nestor; species Nestor notabilis. Next base: position 60,449 of record NW_009921445.1, on the reverse strand, counting down.
TGGAAAAAAAAAATCACTACTTAGAATATAAACATAAAAATATAGAATGTGTTAATAACTGTAGCCTGACACCTGACATTCAATATCTGAAGAGGGCCTACAAGGAGAGACTCTTCATGAGGGACTGTAGCGATAGGACAAGGGATAATGGGTTCAAACTAAAACAAGTGAAATTCAGGTTAGATGTAAAGAAGAAGTTCTTTACTGTGAGGGTGGTGAGGCACTGGAAGAGGTTGCCCAAAGAAATGGTAAATGTTCTATCCCTGGCAGTGTTCAAGGCCATGTTGGACAGAGCCTTGGATGACATGGTCTAGTGTGAGGTGTCCCTGCCCATGGCAGGGGGGTTGGAACTAGATGATCTTAAGGTCCTTTCCAACCCTAACCATTCTATGATTCTATGATTCTATCTGCAGTTACTACTTTTATAAGTTTTTTAGAAGTGAAAGCAATTCTTCTAAGAGTCATCTTGGTCATCACTTGCCCGATTTGATTATGATGAAGGGAACATAAAGTACACTGAAAAAGCAATGGTTATTATAACACAGAGTGCACAAGGAGGAACAGAATGAACAAAAGAGTGAATTTTTGCCAATTGCAAGGACTGACTCATATTCCAAAAATATGTGCATGGTATGTAATAAAAACCGTTAGATAAATTAGAACGACTGTAAACAAAGTGCTACTATCTTCCACTGCTTCATGTGTAAAACTTTTCAAATAACAAAAATCAGATATTAATGTATATTTCTCCATCACAAGTTAAATCTAACAATTAATTACTAGACTGATGTCCTGCCAGGCTTTATAAGTAACTAAGGGAAAATAACAATGCAGGACATAAACATTAATTACAGCATTGAGGTTTTGTTTTGTTTTGCATTTGTCTTCTTTCTCCATTTCCACTTCATTATCTGTCATCTTACCAGGCAATTGTACTTCATTTCTCCATTACTGAATTTATATTTTGAACTTATAGTGCTGCAGATGGCAGTACTATTGATCAAAGGATTGTTGAAGTCTGAAATTATATCTAAAAAAAAAAAAATAGGTTTGCTTTAAGTGTAGACACAAAAGCACTGAGAACAATGAACATTCATGTTGGGGAGTATCACCCAAGTTTTAGAATATGCTGCTTGAACACTGAGGACCAATTGGTGAATCATTTGTGGGGAATTAAAAAAACAATAAAAGAAATCTGATACTTGGAATACTTAAGATATTATGGCTTGAGGTTACTGGTGGAACTCATAAATCTGAAACTCTGGTACACATACCTGAGAATCAGGTTCTAGTCATGGTGTTTTCTTGATGAAGCCTTTTGTCTCATTTTCAGTAATTAATGAGGGCAAAAAAAGAGGGGGTTTTGCCATGGGTTTATATTGCAGCGGTGCTTAATTTTTACCCTTAGAGCTTATATGGTATACTCTCTTTGATTCTTATTTTAACTTTTTTAGCTTCTGAGATGTGAACTAAACATTATGAATTAAAAGAAAATTATGATGAACTTATTAAGAAATATTCTACATCATTTGACCAACTTGATGACCTCCTATTATGAAATGGCTGGCTTTGTACATAACAGGAGAGCAACAGATATTGTCTACCTTGACTTCAGTAAGGATTTCAACACTAACTTCCATAATATCCTCATAGAGAAGCTCACGAAGTATGTGCTGGATGAGCAGACAGTGAGGTGGTCTGAAAACTGGCTGAATGATCAGGTCCAGAGGGTGGTGATCAGTAATACAAAGTCTAGCTGGAGGCAAGTAGCTCGCAGGTACCCCAGGGGGCAATTTGGATCCAGTCCTTTTCAGTTCTTCAGTGGTCTGGATGATGAGGTAGAGTATACTGTCATCAAGTTCACAGATGAAGAGTGACTGATACACTAGAAATTTGTTCTGCCATTCAGAGGGACTTGACAGGCTGGAGAAATGGACTGACAGAAACCTCATGAAGTTCAACAAGGAGAAGTCCTGTACCTGGGAAGGAACAACACCATGCATCAGCAGATGCTGAGGGCCACCCAGCTGGAAAGCAGAAAAGGACCTAGGGGTCATGGTGGACACCAAGTTGAGCATGAACCAGGAATGTATCCTTGTACCAAAAAAGGCTAGTGGTATTCCTGGCTGCATTAAACAAAACATTGCCAGCAGGTACAAGGTACCAGTATTCAGTACTAATGAGTCCACACAGGGAGTACATTGTCCAGTTCTGGGCTCCCCAATACAAGAGGGACATATTAGAAAGAGTCCTGTGAAGAGACGCCAGGATGATTAGGGGCACAGACCATCTCTCCTATGAGGAAAGGCTGAGAGCTGGGACTGACCAGCCTGGAGAAGGCTCAGGGGGATCTCATCAATGTGTACAAATATCTGACAGGTGTGGGGTGTAAAGGAGGCAGAGCTAAGCTTTCTTCAGTGGTGCTCAGTGACAGAAGAAGAGGCAATGGTCACAAACTGAAAAACAGGAGGTTCCATCTGAACATCAAAAAACACTTTTTACTGCAAGGGTGACTGAGCACTGGCACAGGATGCCCAGAGCTGTTGTGGAGTCTCTCTCCTTGGAGACAGTCAAACGCCTGGGGAACTGGCTCTATGTGCTGCTGCTTAAGCAGGGTGGTCAGACCAGGTGACCTCCGGAGGCTGCTTCCAACCTCTATCATTCTGAGACCATGTGATTCTGGTCTGATAGATATAGGGTTTTGATCTGGGATTCAAGAGTAACCTTTTACTTCTAGATCAACTAGCCTATTGAATCAGTCTTGAGAAGGCAGCTAGAATATCTGTATTTCTTTTCCCACTTCTTTTCTATATTAGGTTTTCAAGCCAAGACTGTCTGTTTGGGGACTGCATTAATGTCTAATCAATGTTTTTAGTAGTTACTATGAGTTACATGGTTACAGAAAAACATAGCAACTAAAAGCCAGTGTAAAAATTTCAGTAGGCAGGATATGATTGCCTGTCCTGTCTCACAGATCTTTGTGCCCCAGAGCTGGTCAACCTATGAATTATTTTCCTTAGAAGAAAAGTGACACAAATAGAAATAATAATCTCTCTAATAATTAAAGTGCAATAAAACTGTCCAGTGGGAAAACTGCTAACTGCCTGTTAATGTAATATTTGGCAGAGTAGGATTACTGAGTGTCTTCCTTTTATGGACAGTCAATTTATAAGTAGAGATTTTATTATGTAACAGACTTAAAATCTTACACTCTGCTGGAGTTGTTTGGTACTAGTACAGGTATCTAGATGTTTTCTCTTGGAATATGAAACTGCTGCTTTTAATCTCCTGTTTGTTCTTTGTTCCACCTTCCATCCTCTGAAGGACCTGGTCTCATAGCTCTTCCATGCTTTGCTCTTCTGTGTCATGAAGAGGGCTACCCATACCACAGTCACCAAGAAGGAGGTTTGATCTTGTGCACTTTCCAAAAAAAAAAATCTGTGCATTCCAGGATAGCATGCTTCCTCTTTTGAGAAGGGGAAATAAAAATGTGCTTGTCTAGAAGTGCTTAAATTATGTTTGCTTAAATATTGCCCAGGAATATAGACAATATTGGAAATTGTAACAAAATCTTTCATATGAGGGAAGAGTTAGATAGACATGAAATGTGTTCATGTGTTAATAATTGCATTCATTTTCACGAATGTACATGTGTGAAATATCATTTTCATGAAAACGTTGAGCTTTCTCAATCATAAATTAAAAACTGCAGTCATCTTTCAAGCTCCATATATATGCATTGGCAAATCTACTAACTTGTTACCTGTCAAAGTTCATTACAGAACAAAAAGCTGGAGTGTTTAACTGAGGTGACCCACTTAAACAGTGACAGTGGGTCCCAAATTCACACTGAAATTTAACAGGTCCAAAAGTAATTTAATTATGGACTTTAAGGTAGAAGCTGTGACCACTTAAAACAAGTGCTGTGTCACTGTGATATGAGTTTGAAGTCCTGATGACAGGAGCAATGACAGTATTCAAGACCTATTCATGCCACTGTCTCTTCATAGAGCAGCTGTTACGTACATCTGTCACTTTTTCCAAAATGTCCAGGCTGGGCGGAGACTGCAGACACATTTACTGGTGTCATTCAGCTCCATCTTCAGCCCTCATTTTCTTTTTTGTCCACTGGTCTGACACTTAAAATTGAAATAAAAAGGGGATAGATGATTTTTTCCTTGCAATATGTTCTGAAGAAACTTTAAGTTATTTTTAACTGTAGCATGTAGCAAAATTAAATGCAAGACAACAGTAATGGATTATTATTTATTCTTCTAGGCTGATAACATTGCCAACCTTAGTGCTTACTAGAATGGATAGCAAAATGCCAAAACTTGCATAATTTTACAAATTGTGCAGCCCCACCTGGCAATCATAAGCATAGAACATAGAAATAAATTTAGTAGTTGAACAGGATTTTGACCATATTTGAGACTCTGTTTAAGAAAGCGAGGATTTGTGCTTTTTAAATTAGAAAACATATACGCTAAACAAAAATACCAGACTGTAACCAAACTTTTTAGAATCTTGCATTTTAATGAGAATTTGATTGTAAAGCTTCCTTATTTTGATCCTTGAGAATCTCCATTAATTTAACAAATTAATGTTACTAATTAAATCTGCCCTAAAATACTAAAATCAGACATTCAAATTCATGCCCATTGACAAAACATAGTACTCACTTCTTGACTCAAGGCACCCAAGTTTTCTTTTAATTCTTTAATTCTTCCTTTGGCCTGGAGCTTTTTCTCATTAACAACCAAGTTGCAAAAGACCCTCAGTTTTTGTTTGCCAGTAAGCATTTATTTTTAATATTGTAGTAATGTTCAGTAATTCACTTGCTATCTAAAGTAGAAAATTTGGAAGAGCAAAATAGATGTAGAAAATCAGAGCTAGTTCCCTCCTGTGATAGTTTCCAAGACAACTAGACAAGATGGGAAAGTCTAATACACTTTTAGATGCTTTAGATGGGACAAACTGCAAAGAGAAATTGAATTTCTTGCACACAGTGAAAGGAATGGAATGTTAAGAAACCATACTTAATCTTCAGAATCTGCAGTGTTTCCAAGAAAGTCAGAGCACTAGAATTATTCCACACTGTTCAGCTGCTCAAGCTATAAGAACATAGCTTTCCGTGAGGGCACTAGTTCTGGAATAAGCTCCTTCTTCCAGAGCAATTAAAAAATACCTGCAAATGTGACTTAAACTAAACTGAAAATGAGAATTGCATTTAAGAGAAAAAAGCTTTTCAACTTTAGGTCAAGCAAATCTATCTTTTTTATTTCAGTTATCAACTGAGTATTTATGGAAGTTCCCAGGCTACTTGGGGACACAAATACAAACTACAGAAGGTAAAATGTTTGTTTTTTCAGATGGAAACATGAGAACATATTTAAATATAATTGAAATCTAAATAGTAATATAATTAGAACTTTTATAAAACTTTAATTGCTTTCCTCTGTGTAATTTCTTTTACTGATGTACCAATAGGAAGTTTAGCCTATCTATACAAAAAAATGATTGGCACTAATGATTTATTTTGTGAATATCTTTCAAAGTTTACTTTCTTTTTCACTGTCATACTACAGTGATAAAAAATATTGTTTGCTTGTTTATTTTTCTTGACTATGTAAAACTGGACATCAGTCAGTGAGTACATGTGTCAGTCACATTCTATATGCGGCTGGGTAGGCATTTAGCTCATATGCAGAGATACTGAGAAAGCAAGCATCACTTCTTCATTTTTTGAATGTTTCAAACTTAGAGTTTTCTTTTTAAAAATTTAGTTGTAGCAGATGTATGCATGTAATTTTTTTTCTGCTTTGATGAAATCCTGTATTTCAGCGAAGTTTTCTTCCACAAAATGTTCCAAATGGTTTTAATCAGGTATTACATTTGGCTTCCTCTAGGCAATCTTTTTTTTTTTTTTTTTTGTCAGGCAATATTAATTGACCTGAAAATGTCAACTCCACAAAACAAGATATGATATCACCTCTAGTTAACAAGTGTAACAACTGTTAGCAGTTGCCAAAAATCCATCCTAATCAGAAACAAAAAGGTAGCTCTTATATTTGTGAATATACCATTTTTTTCTTTAAATATTCAGAACTTCTGAAATACGATCCTAAAAGCCTCCAAAGCAAAACAATCAATCAGCCCTACAGACTATCTAAAAAAATTCTGGAGAGCAATCAAGTATTCCTGAGTGTAGTTTTATTTACATTTCAGTTGGAATGAAGTTATAAAATTCAACAGAAAAAAATATATCCTTTAAATATTTTAAAGGGCTCAGTGTCGGTCTGCTTTCACTGGTATAGACTTAGAAATAAAAGGACATAAAACGCAGGTAGCTGTAACTCCTAAAATGTTAATTTCACTCTAGTAATTCAACCAGTCATGCTATAATCTGCCAGATTTTTTCATCTTTTGCTTAAATCACCAGGGTGGAACCGAAACAAGTAAACAAGGAATCTTCCAATTTCATGTAATTTATTTCATGTTGTTTAAAATACATCCCAGAACACAAGAGACAATTCAGCAGTTAGCCCTTGGCACAATCCCAGATCCAGCAATTAAGGCATAAGAAGGGTGTGAACTAAGTGAAACATGGCAAAAATTTTAAATCTGTTTGTATGCTTTGTTTAAGAAGGTCTGGTTGGGCAGCAGAAAGGAGGGCTGCCAGGTTATGTGTTCTGGCTGTGGGTGGGTAATACAGAGGCTCCTGGAAACAAGGAAAAATTACTCTGGCTCTGAGAAAAGTGAAAAAAAAAAAAGCTGGGAAAAATTTCTACAGTGCAGACAAAAACTAAGAGACGTAGCAAGGAAGGATCCTCTGATATGAGATGAGTCTGCAAAAAGGAGCTGCATCAAATTTTAGGAGTAATTAGAGGAAGATTAACTGCAAAAAGGACAAAGTGTAGCTGCAGAGGGAGGGACAGAAGAAAGTAGCAGGGGATGAATTCTTTCAAGTCATCAATCTTGTCCCATACAGCAGATTTGATTTTTTTTTTATATGATGTAACTAAATTTGTGCGTGTTTTCTACAGAAAAATAGTCATACAAGTGGAAAACCCCTTGATGTTGTTTGGCCGATCACTTCATGGAAACTGAGGTGAAAAGAAAATTTCATCTTAAAGCAATGGCTGGCTCTAGAGCTGACACACTCTGTTTGTTTGTTGGTAGGTAGCATACTGTATGATCAGACCCCCATAATGTGCTCATCTCCAAAACTAAACAGCAACAGGTCAAACAAGCCCCAGGATCTAAGTTCATGCCCTAAGGAGGACATCTGACCTTCTCATAATTTGCAGCTTTCAGAAAGCAGCAGTAAAGTTCTGGAAAATACAGAGTAACCCATGCAGTCTGAAGGACAAACATGAAAATGCATGTGCCAGCTACCTGAAGTGATCCCTGATGGGTTTTAATTTGCTTTTCACTGGTCTTCCTGACTGAGTGAATGCTTTATCCACCTTGGAATGAGACATAAGCATTCTGAGAGAAATGCCATTATTCTTTGCCTAATCAGTTTTTAGGGCTTTTTAGAGAATCTCACTGTGAAAGCATCCACATTTTTCTCCTGGAATAAACCTATAAAAAGGCTGTGACACTGTGATAAACCTGAAATATGTCATCTATTCTTGTCTTGATGTTTTCACCCTTTTCAATGCAAAAAACTCCACATGGAAATAAGTTGCCATCATACAAAATATATTTTATTAGGGTATAGGAACCTAGCTGGTGCATTAAAGCATTGAAAATGCAGCTAATGCACACATAGTGGTTAATAAGAATACCCAAGGACTACATTATTTAGAAGGATACAGATATGATTATACCCCACTGATTCTAATTCTTTACTTCCTGTTCAGTATTGCAATATTTATCTGATGAATAGTTCAAAAGGACAAAATGCTCCTTTTAATTTCCAAATAGAGTCTAAAGATGAATGACACTAGAAAGACTATTAACTTTTACATTGCTTAGTCAAATATCACATTAGTGAAATAAAGTTAATAAAAATACAGAGTTCTATTACCGCATTTCATTACTAATCCATTTTCGTTTGTATATATTTGTCTATTAATATCTTATGAATTCACTTTGTTAAGAAACAGTTTAGTGGAAAAACTAATAGTCTGTCAGTCCAAACAGCACTTATCACTGCAATTATTCAGCTAAATTTAATGTAAAGATGAATACATTTCAGGTATTTTTTTGCCATGATCATACTTTGCTGAATCCAGCTGCAACGTGATCCTGGAAAATTGATGTACATATATCAATATCCACATCTTAAGGATTTATCAGTAAAGCTAAAATAATTGGAGAATAATAACTGTGAAATTAAAGTAGTATGAAAGAGATCAGTAAGAGGTGAAAAACTGTGGCTAAACCATGGCTTTGCGTTAGTAATCCTCTAATTCAGGAGATGTTCTGAGAAAGATGAGTCAAGTGCTTTAAATTTAAGGTGAACAATACTTAGCCTTTAGAGCAACTATTTCTTCATCAGTGTTAAGTGCTTTTATCAAGCCATAGCAGAGGGTGTGGAAAAACACATCAGAAAGCACCCAGAAATCATCTATTGATAACAAATTTTAAATTCCACAGAAGTATGTAAATTAGAATGTAATTTATTTCACTCCTGACATACACTTAAGCATCTGTTACTGGTGCTTGAAAAAATGACTTATCAAATCTATTTTAACTGAGAGAACATTTGGTCTTCCTGATTGTCAGTGGGTCCAAAAGCTTTCAAAGTCACAGCCATATTTCTTTCATCCTTGTTCTTGTCCTGTGAAGAGAACGACTTTTGAAAATTGATTCATTGTTGTTATAATTCCTTTCTTTCAAAGTTCTAGCTGCACCAAGCCAAATCTATAAATTTAGAATGATCATCACATGCCTAAACTATGCCTGTTCAGGTTCTGAAGATATTCTGCTTCTCTGCCATTGAATAATATTGTTTTGAAAACCATGTAATATGGACTGATTTGTCCAAGGGCAAAATGCTAAAAAATATGAGAAAAATTAACATTAGTCATTAAGGCTGTGGTATTCAATCTGACATACCTTCTTGGAAGAAGGAAATAATACTTGAATATTACAACAAATCTACAAACCAGCTTACATGTTTTTCCTCTTCTGATTGAAAGTTCTCATTTTTTGCTTGTTTGTTTGGTTTGGTTTTAATTTGGAAAGACATCTGTATCATATCATGGTTCATTTCTCAGTTATGTGGATTTACCTGGCAGCTTCAGTTGGCTAGAGTCAACTACAGGTGTCTAAAGAATGAGGGCAAGATGAAGCTTTTATTTAAGAATTTGAAATGGTTGTGGTAAACATCAAGACCCCACTGGGGGAAGTAGAATTCCTGAGATATCAAATGAACCTGCGAAGCAGAAAACTCTGTCAGACCCCTGCCTGCTGAGTGCTACTTTTTTGCAGTCATACCTCAGCTACTCTGGAAGAGAATGTAGCTTTTTATAAACTTTTAGTTCTCCTTTTGATTTGTGTACTTTCTTTTGACAAATAAAAATACATTTACGAAATCTTCAGACAAAGTGTGCGTGTGTGTCTGTGTTTGTTAGGCTCCAAAACGTATAGTCAGAGCAGTATCTTACAAGCTCTGAACAATTTCAAGGTATTTGATCCTCCCTCAGTGTAAACTGGGAATGTTTGTATAATAATAAAAAGATAAAATAAATCTGAACACTTTCTTGATATGCATAAAGATGTGTGGGATGTTATATTTCATTACAGATTATCTTAATAAAAATCAACTATGTGTAATATCAGTCTGTCGTATGTAATATTACCATATCAAATTGAAAAGTAAAGAAATGCATAATACAACTTTAATTTTAATTCTATTCTTAATTATTACAGTGATATAATTTAGCATAATTATTCTTAGTTACACAATCCAAATAAATATCAAGAGATTACTGAAACTTTGATAAATAATGCACAGATTCCTTTTACCTTTTGAGCAATGGTCATACCAGGTTTCTCTTCAGCTGGGATTATGGTCTTATTAAAAACTGCCTGCCTGAGCAGCTCTGTAAAAATGCTGCAGAGATTAATCTGTTATGTTATATGATACCAACTACATTATCATAAAGGAGCAATAAGAAGTAAATAGATAGAATGATAGTCTATCATATGAATCACACAATCAGCTTAGAAAAGACTTTAAGCAACCAATACTCATCTGGGTCATTCTTTGCCAAGTGCTGAATTTTTCTCTGAAGTGAATTTCCAGGTTCTAAATCACTTAAATGAAAGTGCTTTATCCTCTCCGACTGGGAGTTCTGGTTATTTCCTCACCACTCATTTGTTCTGATGCTCAGCCTAAATTTACTTTTTCCTAGTTTCATACCATTATTCTCACTTATTCTGACAGTGCTTATAGAAGAGAACTTTATGAAACACATCCAAGATTTGTTTAAAAGGAAGAGTAGAAAAATAAACTTCTTTTATATGCTTGTGCTAAAAATTCCAAGCTTAAAAACTTAACAGTATTGTCCTAGATAAGAGCTCTGAAATTCTCTTCTTAAACATATTAAATCACTTGGTAGCAAGATAGCTGTCTTCAGCAGTACCACACATACACATGTCCATACACACATCTGTATATTTTCAGAAACACAAGTATCATTACTACCTGGTAATTTTCCTCAAAGAACTTACAAAAATGCATAATTTAATTCCATCTATAGAATTTTGCCAGTAATAAAGTATAAATAAACTGTTCATAAGAACAGAATTACCCAAAACAGCTTTCTTTTTCTTCCCAGTAGAACAAGAAATATTAAATCCTAGTCCTCCCTTTTTCATATTCATCTAAGCACTTTTTGGTGAAAATGGATGTGAATGTTGGCTACTGTCTTTTTGTGATGCTTAAACAATATAGAGAAGCCAGAATTAAAGCGGCTTCTTAATATCTCTGACCCAAGATGGTGAAGTTATTTTAGTTGCTGTGAATTTAATGTGTGTGATACACTGTCTGCTTTGCCTCCTATCCATTGTAAGAGATGTAGTCATAATAAAAAATATGTCAGAAATATTGTTGTCATAGAAATGCATGGACAGTTATTGAAAGTTTGCTCAATTCAGAATATACTTGGGGCTACGAGAGACTGGAAATAAGAACTAAACCAGTTTACCACTTTCATTTGTTGCCTGGTCTTGAGAAAACATGAAATGTGAATTGCAGTTTATTGGGTCTAATGTGTTTTATTTTTTCTTTTAAATATCTCTTTACAATAGCAAGCGCTGATATTTACATTATAAAGAGTGATTTATTTCTCTTACACTCTTTTCTATTGTACATATGATTTGAGTTTGAGAGGAATTCTTTGATGGAATCCCAAACTTCATGTTATCCAAGCCAAATTTTTTATATTAATTTACAATGTTGCATGAAAACTCATTTAATCAATTAAACAGTTCCATGTTGTAATATAATAATATTATCCTGGTATAACTAAAATAGGATTTGGACAATAAAAGTATTACATATTTGAAGAGAGAAATTTGCTGTTCAAGTTTAAGATGGAAGAGTATTTTTCGCATCCAAGAAAGCTGACACACTTTGTGAGTGATATACACAAAGTTTATTCGGAAACAGACAGATATTTTTTTTTGCAAAACTGCCTTACTTTAGCAGCAATTCTGAAAGGCCAAGACAGTTCTACTTTTTCAAAGCCACATTGAAGCTAAAAAAAAAAAAACAAATAACAAAAGATACATCATATTTAGAATGGAACAAACCCTAAATTTCTCAACTGGAGTTAATCACAAAAATAATAAATGAATGCATGAATATAATACGTTATACTCAATTATAAGTTTCTTAATAAATTTGTAATTTTGCAAAGGCTTAACTTCTCAGTCTCCACTGAATATAAATTCCTTTTAAACAGACATCAAGAGTGACACAAAAGTGATATTACTCCCAGCTAGCTTCTCTGTTTTGATATAATGCAATACTTTCCAAAGTATTTCAGGTTTATGCACAAATGTCCATAATCTTGGATACAATTTTAAAACTAAGAAAAAATGCATTAGAATATGGATACACACATGCTAATACCTGAACATACGAATTTTTGTTTCTTCAATAATGCTGAAAAAAAATTAAAAGAGCAGCAAGTGTTTTGAAGAACAAGAATGACAAAAAAACCCAAACAAAAGACTACACACTATTCTTCCACCAAAAAAACAAATAGCAATCATCTCCAGTTTTCTCTTTGTAAGCCTGTAATTTACAGACAGAAAATGTTGACTACTCATTCTGTGTAATCTTCAGAGTGTCAGAATCATTGGAATTTACTGGAAAAAGTAGTTCAGATCAGTTTTAGCTGTTTCTGAAGCATTCAGTTGATCAGGCTGCTTCTTGATACATCTTTCTTCTAGATTAATCATGAAGGACCTGGATTCAAGAACGGGCTGGTTTGACCTTTCACCAGAAATGAAAGTTACAAGTTTTGTTAACTGCTTCTGCTGGCAGTTCTTGCAGAATAGTTCTCATTACATGAACTGCAAGAAATAACACAACAGATATTGTTTTACCCTTGCTCATCTTTAATGCTTCAGATGTGGTAGATGATACTACATTTCTGAGGCTTTTTTTTTTAACTCAGGCATAAGCATTGTTTACAATATCAGAATTTCTGTAGGAACACAGCTCTTTTAAGGCAGAAAAGGATTTATAGAACAAACTGTTTGCACTTCAATTGAGTGAAAGATCTTTTTGGCCTCAGTAGCAGAGGTGAATCATCAAGATTAGTATTAGATGCTAACACATATGCCTCTACAGGTAAATTAAAGCTAATGCATGCCACAACTCACTCAAAGGATGCTTTTCATTTACAACTTTGTACTAAAAAACAGGTGAGGGCTGAAGCAAAAATGGGTTGATTTAATTCTACCCCAGCAACTGTTTGCTCCGTGTTTAGGGAAGTGTGGGGCTTTGCAGGCCAACAGAGAAGGGACAGCTGTCTCTCTTCTGGAGCTAGAGTATTCTTCAACTCACAGGCCTTTCATGGATCTCATGGGCATGGGATGACCACTGTGGCCTTTTCTCCTTTTGCCCCTTCTTTTGGCAAGGCAAGGGTTTCTACATTATGCTGTTTTTGCTGAGGTGGTGTAAAAAACTCAGAGACCTGAAAATGACTCATGTGTAGCCAGAGATAGGGACAGCAGGCTAAAATAGTTCTCTGATTCAGATTAGTATGTCAAACTGCATCAGCAATGGAGACAAACTTTTTAACAGTTTAATAAAACCAGGCAAAATATGGACCTGGATGTACCTGTACATGAGCACATACTTCTATTTTACTGGCCAGAATACCTGAATGACTTCATTTTTATTTTTCATTTATGTTGAACATAAAGCTTAATAACCAGTACGACAAAAGAATTTAGTACTGTTCTGAATAAACCTGTAATATTAAAATCACAGAACTGTTGAGCTTGAAAGGGATCTCTAGATGCCATACAGTCTAACAACAATTAGACAAGGTTGGTCTGGGCACTGTCTACTTTAACCCTGTTAGAATTAGCATCTCGGTGTTATGACATGGAGCAAATGCCAAATAAACATTATATAATCTTCTTTTTTAAAGGATTTTTCTGCTTATGAATTACCATTGTTTTAGAAGCAGAGTCTGGTAATAGCAAGTGGGTGTACTAAAATACAACAAAACTGTTGTATTACTGCTTTTAATGTTGGTATTTATGTATGTGCAATGCAGATGATGTAGGCAATGGGAGTGTTTCTTCAGTTACCTTCACATTACATTTTTAGGCTTTTATCCTATGAAAAATAATTTACTTAAAATGTACAGAATTCAAAATTCATAGGAAGTGATCTAAACTGACATTTTAGATACCCTAGACCTGGCTGTTCTCCTTGCCTCCAGCTACCAATCAGGTCATGTATAACGTGCAACAGGTCATGTGTCATATCTGCCAATCTCACTTTAGACTTCTCAGATGTCCTACAGCCTATCAGATGGTACTGAGTAACTATGTACAGGAAGTTGGATGTCTCCATGCTGTTTAAAGGTTAACCCCCAGCAGGCAGCCGAGCACCACATAGCCACTGACTCATTCCCCATGAGTGGGATAAGAGAGAAACGGAAAGGAAAAAGTGTGAAAACTTCTGATTTAAGATTTAGACAGTTTAATAGGGAAAGCAAAAGCTGTGTGCAGAAGCAAAACAAAGGAATTCATTCACTACTTCTCATCAGCAGGCAAGTGTTCAGCCATCTCCAGCAAAGCAGGGTTCCATCACGCGCAACAGTGGAATATCCCTTCAGTCATTTGGGGTCAGCTGTCCTGGCTGGTCCCCTCGCAACATCTTGTGCACCCCCAGCCTACTCACTGGTGAGCACTGCTCATCAATACCTAAAACATTGGCCTGTTAGCAATACTGGTTTGGACAGAAATCTGAAACAAGAACCATACAAATGCTACTATGAAGAACATTAACTCTATCCCAGCCCCAAACAGTACAGTTAATAAAAATGATTACTTGTGAATGGGTAGCCAACTTATACATAATTTGCACCCAAGTTAAGAGTTTCAGAATGGGATTTTCGAAAGACAACAGGGAAAACAGGATTGTCCTCAGTACTATTCATCCGTCCTTTTTTTGCTGTTCAGAATGTAATAGAGTCCTCCTGGATTGTTACAAGTATGTAGGAAACATGATGTCCCTTTCAAGTAGGTAAAACTGGCACTAAAATCCTTACATAGGTACCTGGTTTATGTCTGAATTTTTTAAGAATTGTGTGGCTTGCTTATTGTGCCATGCCTCATGCTTTTAGGGAAAAGGGCAAGCACTATCTTTGTGGCATGGATTTTGTGAAGTCTGCAAGTTCTACATGTTTTCACTATTTGATATCTATATGGAAAGCATTAGTAGCATTGGCAAATTTTGTGATATGAGGGTTTTTTTCTGATCAATCGTATGATAGGTGGGGTTTTCTTTATAGGGCTTGTCTTTTTTATTTCTTTTGTCACTTGAAACCTCAACTTTCATTTAAAACTAAAAAAGCTTCTAGCCCTCCAGCCTGTTGGAGGATAAATGTTCCCAGTGGCGTACAAAACTAGAGCACACTCACCAACCCCTACATGTGCTCTCTTTCTAATCTCATTGTTTGGGTGGCTTGGGCACAAGATGTGGACTAAAATAAGTTTTGAGTGCCTGTGGCTGACAATACTGAATTGAAACCTCACAAGAAGAGTTTACCCACTTAATGCATTAAACCATATTTGTGAACAAAATTTATTTTAAATTAGCATATCTACTTTAGGGTAATTATCCCTACTAAGCTGCAGCATGCTCTTTTCAGACAGTTCTCTAGCTTCTGATTTTCTTCCTGGCTCATACAGCAAATCCTGAATTTTGCTAATAGGATCATCAGGGACCTCACTCCCATCATGCACTTTACTAATACAGCATGTACTTTTGTTCTTGCTAGAATGAATGAATGAGCAAAGATAGACAAGCCATTCACATTTTTTTTTTCGTTTCTATCATTATGAAGAATAATTCTGCTTTCTGAAAACTCAGCTCTAACTTCAGGAAAGTCAAATCAGGCTTCTGGGATATAGTGATGTGTTTTCTTATGCCTTGCCTTCTCTAAGGTAACTTCCTTCCTGTGGGATTGTTATCAGCACTGTGCATGCTGTTCCTGATGGGACATTATCAGCATTTTTGAACTGTCACAGTGCTGTTTGTTTTATAGATCTATTCCATTATTTATGCAGTCTTCAATACTTTTCTTGATTACTTCATTGTTGTTAAGATTAGAAAATAAAAGGTAATATCAACTTTATCATACAATTAATTGACTGCAATATTTGAATGACTGATAGAGCATGAGAAGAGAAAATGAAATATTCATGAACATTCATAAGCTGAAACTAGTGAAAAGTGGAAGTACATAGCCTATTGAATACAATAATGTGTGTTTCTCTGACTTTTTCAATTACAATGTGTCTGCAAAATTACCCACTTAAATTGCACTGTCTGTTCCTGAGGATTATCAAGGCATTCTTGAGCTTCAGACAACATATTAAACATACAGATCTTTTTCTCTGCTGTCTGAAATTAATTAGGACTTATAGACTTTTGTGAAGCATCTAAATCACATAAATAATAAAATAAATAACATTTATATCAAAATCAAGATATGCACTAAATTTTGATTTGCATTGCCTCAATTTGCTAAACACTTAAAAAAAATAGAAAAAGAGAAAAAATCAAGAAAACTCATTAGAGGAAATTTGTTACTTGGGATGAACCCACACTGAGGTTTCAATCAAAAATCTGTTTGCTAACTTTGGTTTTCAGCTAAGAACACAGATTTCTAAAGATTTTTTAGTGTTCAATTCAAAATACTTGATTTTCAAAACAGAACTGAATTGAGTCCAATGAAGATTCATAAAATCTTTATAGAAGTTTCTGCTTGACAATTGATATTGAAATACAAGAAAAGTATAGGAATTTAATAGGAGATCAATTTACTAGTGAAAACCTGAGTGACAAGCTTTTCATTGACCACAATCTCCAACAGTGAAGACAAACATAAAAGAGTAATACAAACAGTAGATAAAAATCAGGAAGGATGTATTGAGGAGTAGATAATGCTGAGGAGGTCAAAGAGCTTTACGCCTCTTTTGAATCAATCTTCACTAAAACTAGTTTGATTATAGTGAAGTGACTAATGTAATTGAGGACAAACAAAACAAAACAAAACAAAACCCAACAGTAAATAAAGTGGTAGAGAAGGTTTTACAGACCAGAACCTAGAAAAAATTCATCTCAAGATCACAGAAATCTGCCTGAAACAATCTCAGAGATAATAATGATTATTTTTGAGGAACAAAGTGATAAGCAATGTTTTTTGGAAGCTGGAAAAGTGAAATACATTCCGTTCTTTAGAAAGCAGGAAAAGGGAGAAACAAAAAACTGTAAGGCAAACATAGAAAAATACTGGCAAATAATCAAAGTGTTTGTAAGCTCCTAGACAAATATAAGATACAGGTTGGTCAGAGATGTAATTCAGAGCAGTCCTGCAGAGGACTTGGGAGTGCTGGTTGATGAGAAACTGAACATGAGCTGGCAGTGTGCGCTTGCAGCCCAGAAAGCCAACCGTATCCTGGGCTGCATCAAAAGAAGCATGACCAGCAGGTTGAAGGAGGTGATCCTGCCCCTCTTCTCTGCTCTCATGAGACCTCACTTGGAGTATTGTGTGCAGTTCTGGTGTCCTCAACATAAGAAGGATATAGAGCTGTTAAAGGAAGTCCAGAGGAGGGCCACAAGGATGATAAGGAGGCTGGAGCACCTCCCTATGAAGACAGGCTGAGAAAGTTGGGTTTGTTCAGCCTGGAGAAGTGAAGGCTGTGTGGAGACGTCATAGCAGCCTTCCAATATCTGAAGGGGGCCTACAAGGATGCTGGGGAGGGATTCTTCATTAGGCACTGCAGTGGTAGGACAAGGGGTAATGGGTTTAAACTTGAACAGGGGAAGTTTAGATTAGATATAAGGAAGAAGTTCTTTAGTGTGAGGGTGGTGAGGCACTAGAATGGTTTGCCCAAAGAAGTAGCAAATGCTCCATACCTGACAGCCCGTTCCAATGCCTCATCATCCTTTTGGTGAGAAATTTTTCCTAATAGCTAATCTAAACCTCCTCTGGTGCAGCTTGAGGCTGTTATCTCTTGTCCTCTCATTTCTTACTTGGGAAAAGAGACCAGCCATCTCCTCTCTCCATCCTCCTTTCAGGTAGTGTAGTGAGTGATTATGTCCGCCATAATACCTGAAGTGAATCAATCTCTAAAAGAAATCAGTCCTTGAGATATACTGGCTAATATTTTAATTAATAAGAACTGCTTTTGTTGTTTATGTATAGAATTGGGAGTAAATTTATGTGTAAACACAATGAGACCAAGTTACACACAGTCAAGCATGTGTAGGGATCTACATTTATGGGGTAATTCAGAACAGAAGTACAGTTTGGGGAGGATGTTACTAGCCCATCAAAACAAGTTTGTGGTTTGAATTTACATGCTACTTGTGAGTGACTAATTTCATGCTTGTACTTAATGCAACTAAATAATATATTTGCTGTCATATATAGTATGTCGTCTGTAGTCTCTGAGCTTCGATATTTGCAGTTCAAGCATAATGTGAACCAACTGGAAAAAGTGGATAAAAATATACACAAGAATATTTGAAGGTTTAAAAATATGAATTGTTAGAAAATACTACATTAACTGTTTTTTAGAGGCTACAAACACAGGCAGAAGAGAAATATGTTAATGGAATTCAAGTACATAAAAACTGCTTCAAAAAGAATGTGAATAATCCCTTTCTCATGTTCATAGTCAATAGAAAAAAACAAAGAGCTTAAATTGCAGCAAGAGAGAGTTGCATTACACGTTGGAAATTTTAAATCTTAGACAAAGATCTTTCAATCTAGCCCTAGACATAAGTGGTGAGAGGAAAAGAAGAATGACTAAGTGATTTCTTGAAGTCCCTTCCAGCATCTTTCCATGATTCTATTATCCTCTTCAGAGGAGCAGAAGCTCTGGGGCTCAAAAGACATTTCTGAGTCAAAATATTCTATGCTGTCCCTCAGTGTTATGCATGAAATGGGGCTCTGATGATGTAGTGTGGTACCAGCTGAGAGGGATGCTACACTGAAAGTTAAATTCCACATAAATACTCAAGGAGTCAATAGTTACATGGGAAGTTTCATTTGCAAAATACAGGAAGTACAGAAAGGGAACTTCAAAAACTGGTAATTTTGCCTGGTTTTTATTATCTTTCTCATGAAAAATAATTCCACAAGTCACAGCTTTAATGTGAGCAGATGAACAACAGCTAGTAGTAAGAAAAACAGCCTAGCTTTTGACAAGAATAAATCCCGTAGAAAGAAAATCATTACCATCTTCCTCTGGAATTTGATACAATTTATCAGCTTCATCAGATAGCTCTATTAACATGGCTGTGAGGTAGATAACATTAATAATTCTATGTGCAAAACCCATAAACATGAAGGCAGTGAGAACCTTATTGTGTGTCCAAAATATATATATTACACTTTTGATGAAGGAACTACAGCAATCTGCTTTACTAGTACCTGCAAATACAGATGTAGACTTATGAATTTGGGTAACCCCATTAAGTAGAAATACAGGTTTTATCTGTGTTAAATGATTCAGGTACATTAAAAATCTGCAAAAAACAAAGGTCAAAAAAGGAAAAAGAAAGTAGTAGGCAAAATGGTTGGAATATCGCAATCAAGTTGTTTTGGATGATAACATGCTTCATAATAATGAATTTATATGACTCTTGGCTACATATTCAGCACCAGTGAGGCCACACCTCAAATTCTGTATTTAGTTCTGGGCCCCTCATCACAAGAGAGATATCAAGTTGCTGGAGTGGGTCCAGAGAAGGGCAATAAGGCAGAAGAGCCTGGAGCACAAGTCTGATGAGGAACGGCTAGGGGAACCAGGGTTGTTTAGTCTGGAGAAGAGAAGGTTAGGGAGGACGTTATCACTATTTACAACTACCTGAAAGAAGGTTGTAGTGACATGGGTGTCTGTCTCTTCTCTCAAGTGATAGGACAAGAGATAATGGCCTCAAGCTGCACCAGAGGAGATTGGATATTGGGAAAAATTCTTCACAGAGAGATCAGATATTGGAACAGGCTGTCCAGCATAGTGGTGGAATCACCATCCCCGGAAGTGTTCAGAAAGTGTGTAGGTGAGGCCTTTAGTGGTGTGGTTTAGTGGTGGACTTGTCAGTCCTGGGATAAAGGTTGGACTTGATGATCAACCTAGTCGATCCTGTAATTTCAATTAATTAACAGTCACATCTCTGTCTTCAAAGCTTATATTTTACAAATGGTAAAGAAATGCAACTTATCCGATATTTCTGGAAAACAGCAGTCCTCTGGGGAGTTTCAGGAGTTTACAGACTCTTACAAAGGATCATTTATTGAAGGATGCACTTTGATAATTTAGACCTCTCACTGGACTTGGAACACTTGAAAATTGAGAAATCTAAACACTTAATTCACTTTTCAAAATTCTGAATTAACAAGCTATTTCCTAGACACCTCACTAATCTGTGATCAAATTATCATATGCTAAGTAATGAATAGAGCAAAGAAAGGCAAATTTTAAATGGTAAATGACAGATGGGAGGAACAGTTTATGCGTTTAAGTTATGTACCTAAGAAACACATCCTATCTTATCTCCTGCTTACACAGGCTGGTGACTGAAACATTATTCATAAAAAAATTGCTAAATATTTAGTGTCTATTAATTACGTACTCATAAAAATCTATTAAAAATAAAAAGGAAATTAATTTCTAAAAAACCAAATCTTAAAACATTTTTACAACAACCCACATCAGGTCATATTATTCCACAGAAGTGAAGGTATTGCAAATAGTAAACTTAAACCATGAACAAAATTAAGGATTATATTTTAATGTGGAAGAGACATTATAGTCTTCACAGTTACTTTGTCAGATTAACCTTTTAGCATTAATGGAGCTATCCATGCTGGTGGAGATCAAATCTATTATACGAAACCAAACTTGGCATAACTTCAGTGGACATCAGTTATTGAACTTATTCTTCTTCTCCTTTTTGTATATATTTTGTTTTATTTTTATGAATGAGGGGAATATCTGTTCAGCAGCAGTTTTTTTATGTTCAGACTTTGAGGTTTTGTTATAGTTGTTGCTATATTTTTCTTCCAATACAGAATTTAAAAAATAATTTGAAAGCAAAATCCCTTCTTTATTAAAGAATATCTGTGACATTTTAGTCCTCATTTGCAATTAATGTAGATGACTATATATGTATTAGGAGAAATTATGTATGCTTCTATGTGTGTACATCCACATGCTTGAAAAAGAGATATAGAATTAGAAAACCATTGCCTCCTCAGCATGGATAGTTCTATATTTATCGCTGGTATAGCCTCCAACTGAATCCCCACTAAGGTGAAGGCTATTGGAATGCAACAGGAGAATGAAGAACTTCTACAGTTATTTTATTAGAGCTGCCTGTCATTTAAGAGGAAAGTTCATTTACACTGTATATGCTAGCACTTGTCTCAAAAGGCTTTTTTATATACTACTATATGTTTTAAGGATAAATACCTCTATTCTTACAAACAATTAATTGTTAGAAACTTAATGAAAGTACTGACAGATCTTTTAAATAATTGAAAAATTCACGGTTAATAATATGATAGAATGATGAAATGTAATAAATAGAACCCAAAATTACTCAGAATAGTTGAATGTTGCCATAGGAATGAGAGGTGTTTTACAAAGAACCTTTGGTGAAATTCTGTACCACAGAGGTAACACTTTCTCTATAGGAAACAGATAGGAACTGTTTTATTAAATCAATAAAATTAAAAACAGTCTAATACAAACTAACACACTGCAAAATAAGGAGTTTGTTAAAGACAGATAACACTGGGCATTCCTCATTCTGGGATATAATGATGTGATACTGTTTTTCTGACTATACAATTTTCAGCATATTACTTTTTTTCCCTGCTTCTGAAGATAAATGCTTCAAAAGCAGGAGCTGGTTTCTTATATGGTTTAACTCCATGATTGATTGCTCTGTCTGGCAGAAATTATTTATAAATAAACAGCTCAGTCTTTAGTAATGGTTAAGGAATATGTAGACACAGTCATAGGTACAGAGAATGAGAGCTCATCTTTGCAAGTGTTTTGCTCTCAAAACTGTGTCTAAGTTAATCAGGCCTGTTTAAAAAAAAAAAAAAAAGCTGTTCTAAATTACTCCAGCTACATATGTCCTTCAGGGCTGAAACAGCAGCTGGCACTAGCTTTGTGTTGGGCAATGCTGTCTGTATTCCCCTTGCATTGGTCACCCCTTTTACCTTGGCAGTAAAAAGTGTAATATGAAGATCAGCTCACTCATTAGAGAATTTAGTTATGCTGGAAGCCCAGTTGGGTTGCCTGCAGGAAGGCAACAGTACATGCACAACCCGTGCAGAGCCTCCAGAATCAGTGGGATGATTCCTATTTCTGTAACGCACCATTGTGCTGATTCCCTGCACAGTATCTTTTACAGGAAAGTTCTTCAAAACAAATTGTCAGAATTTCTCAAAAAGAAAGCACTACTGTTGTCAAGTAACTGTCTAAAAAGACAAAACAAGACCATAAGGAGTGAATAATGAAAGCTCATCACTGGCATATGTGAAATTCAAGTTCATGTTGGAAACTATTTCTGCATTACTAATCAGCTAATAACTTAATGTCTTCCAAGTATGTGTGTTAATAAAGACCCTGGGGAGGTAAACAAAAGAAATTATGCCCCTTTTTTTTTGCCCAAGAGAGGCAGGCTTACAGCAGAACATTTGCAATTCTGTTCTGCTACAGTGGGAGAGGGAAAAGATCCTGAGTAATTGTGTTTTGCATCCTCTACCTATCTGCTCTTTACAGCTTGGCATCTGCAGTCTTCAGCAACACAAACGTCACAAGCATTTAAACAGAGAGCAATGGAGGTTGCTCATCACTGTATTTCAATTGACATAGTTCTCTGGCATGAGCTAAACAAGAGGTCAAGCAGCATGATTCATAATGGCCTTTATAGATTCGTTTTATTCTATGAGCTTGTGAAATCACAGGTTATTACTTATCCTAGAGCAGGGGTCATTCAGTATTCTTCATACTACAGAAAAAATCACCTTGGAAGGATCATTATTCAAGTCTTGTAAGAAACATATCTAGCTAGAGAGCATGTCTGACTTCTAAAATACAAAGCTGAGACCCTATTCTGTGAAATAAACTCCCTCTGCCAGAACTTCGGCAACTGTTAATTTGAGTAGCTCTGCTGAATCCATAAAACTGTTCTGGGTTATGTCAGCTGAGATCTTCTTCCATGCTTATTTAAAACCTGTTTATGTAGCCTTCCCTCAGGCAGAGCTCCCATTTAAAAGGCTTTTTTTTTTTCTGATTTAGTTTACTTAGTAAGTATAAAAAAAAAACCAACCTTCCAGCAAGGGGTGCTAGAAGGTTTCAAATAGTTATTAGGGGACTTGTTTATTCTCTTTAACATCACTAATTTTACAGCTTGCCTTTATTAAATAGATATTTTAAATAAAATGCCTTTCTCCAGACCTACTTATCCCATACTTTTATTCAGTTATGCTGAACATTCTTTCTGGGGTAGATGCTCACCAAAGATGGAACCTGCTAATGCCAATCATAATGAATTTACTCCACTACCTGTAGAGTTATTCTGTTTCTAGAAATATTACACTTCACTTACATTGTGCCCATTGAAAATGCATTTCTGCTCAGGGATCCGGAAGTGTTATTTTTCACCCTTAAATGTGGATCATTAGAAACCCTAATTCCAGTCTTTTCGATACAAACAACACTCAATCCCTAACATTTCAGCAGTAGCATTATTTTTGCAGATTCTATTTCAAGCTGTGTGGAGCAGTGCTGTCCCAGATGTGCCTAGAATATTCCAATAACTATTGCAAAAAATGGATTAGTCAAAATGGCCAAGTGCATAATGAGTTAAGCTATTTATGGGTTTTCTACTGTTAAAATACATTAACAATTTTTAACCATGTGTATAACTGTGTAGTTCAGTTGTGTCAGAAAATCATAGACTGAACTTCATTTTATGAGAAAGATTGTTTTAAAGAGTCAAAAATATCTCTGTTCTGGTTTAGATATTAGATTAGAATCTTTCAGGGTAAATAATAGAAACGGTTGGTGTCGTGGTTTAAGCCCAGCCGGCAACTTGGAACCACGCAGCCGCTCGCTCACTCCCCTCCCTCTTCCTTCCTCCCCCCGCTCCCGGAGGGATGGGGAGGAGAATCGAAGGAATGTAACTCCCACGGGTTGAGATAACAGCTCTCCAGTAACTAAGGTATAACACAAACCACTACTGCTACCAATAATAATGATAAGAGGAATAACAAGGGAAAAGGACACAACCGCTCACCACCCGCCGACCGATACCCAGCCCGACCCGAGCAGCGATCTGGGCCTTCCGGGTAACTCCCCCCAGTTTCTATACTGGGCATGACATGCTGTGGTATGGAATACCCCTTTGGCCAGTTTGGGTCAGGTGTCCTGCCTCTGCTTCCTCCTGGCTTCCCCTCCTCTCTGGCAAAGCATGAGACTGAGAAAGTCCTTGGTCAGAGTAAACATTACTTAGCAACAACTAAAAACATCGGTGTTATCAGCATTGTTCCCAGACTGAAAGTCAAAAACACAGCACTGCACCAGCTACTAAGAAGGAGAAAAAATGACTGCTGTAGCTGAACCCAGGACAGTTGGATACACTAGGATTTGATTTGTTTTTATCAGGATGATATTGGAACTAGGATATTGCAGATAGCTGTCGGAAACACTTGATGTTCATTTGCAAATCTAATGGAAAGCAAAAATTTGGGAATGATTAGGGAAGAAATGAAGATTAAATCAAATTACATTTTATAGTACTGTATAAAACCATAGTTCCTGCGCTTTGAATAATGTATGCCGGAGTGGCCATCACATCTAAACTTTATGTAATAAAATGGAAAAAGATGACAGAAAAATGAATCCAAATAGTTACAGCTCATAGCATACATCTGCAGAGCATGAAATCAACACCAGTTTAATTCAGTGCATCATATCTCTACATATGTAAAGATGTAATTTGTGACTAATTAAAAGTCTAAAGGATTCTAACATTGTTCCTTTAGTTGTTATTCCATTTTAATGCCTCATTCAAAACATTATGAATACAGTATCTTAATATGATATTTTGCCAGCTTTTTGAGGAGAGGAAGGAAAACAACAACAAAAATTACCAAGAAAATGCATACTAGCATCAATATGTTATGGAGTCAGTCTCCGTTATAAGCTTAACATATAACAATATGTTTTAAATGTATTATTCCAGTAATACATTTCTTGTGTTCAACAATACTAAATCACTAGAGGAATGGGCACAGATACTTTATTCTAACTTTTTATTTTAAGACTCATAACATGACAACAAAAAGAGTCAGGACAATTTAGATAACAGGTTAAGATGTGTCACAGATCACTTGTATAAATTTGGGTGTTTGATTTGTGCTTCATATTTTGTCTGTTAAATGAAGCACAATGAATATATAAATAAATGGTGGTTTTCCTTTTCAATGGGACCCAAAAAGTCTCAATCCCTATAACAATCTATCCCTGGAATACCAAAATTCCCACTTCCTGGTGCCTGTCCCCAAAGGCAAGCCTGGAACCTTACAGCAAGGCTTTATAGTGGGCTCAGGGAAAATCAGGCGCCTAGAAATGATGTCCAAAGTCTTCAGCTAGGCAAGCTAGTGTGAAATACTGGGGGTAGAAATGTGCCGTTAGCCTTGTCCCAAGAAAAAAAGTCAAAAAATGAGATACTGCAGAGCAGTGATGACAGCACTTGAGGCAATCAGAGATCAGTTTCTGGTTCCTTCTTTGACTTCCCTTATATAGATATGTCTCTGAAAATAAGTTCCTACAAGAATTGGAAGTTATCAGTTTCTCATCTAATTCAAGGCAAAACTGCCCCCACTCTCTGTCTCTTTCCTTCTCTCTGTTCCTGGCTTAATGTTTCTTCCATGTTTCCTTACAGTGGTGAGGTTTCAGCGGGAACAGAGCTCAGAAGGTAAGGAGCAGTTCATCTTGGGATACCGGTCAGGCTTTGATGTGAAATTTGCAGTCTGTTGAACCGTACAAACCCCAGACATGTCTGGGCATATACAGGAGCAGAACCTGAGGAATTTTCAGATACAAATCTTTGTCTTCCATGGAGTTAAAGTTCCTCCAGGGCTCAGTGCCAGGAGAACAGGGATTTTCAGATTGACAGTTTGTTAGGAATATTTAGACTCTGTCCAAACCTTACACTTTAATTTGACTTAATAAAAAAGGTTGAATCACTTCCTCCACAGAACAGAAGACCCATTCCATAGAGTTTGTTTTGGTATTAATTCTCTTCTTCCTGTGACATAGAAAAGTAAAACATCTCTCTAAAACATTTTACTATATTAATGTCTTTGTCAACCAAAGTGTAATTCTGGAACCGTTTGCATAATACTTATTGCTTTGATACACTCATCGTCATACAGAACATTATACTCCAGAATACCAGTAATAATGCATTCAGTATGGATAAGCTGATGCATGATAGTGAATAGTGACCTTTTATATGTGTGCTTCTAAATTTATACATGTATATATTATGTATGGACATAATTTATACAAGAAATTTGCAGAGGGACTTTTTACAAGGGCATATAGGGACAGGACAAGGTGGAATGTCTTTAAGCTGATAGACGGGAGATTTAGAATAGATATTAAGGAAAAATCCTTCACTATGAGGGTGGTGAGGCACCGGAGCAGGTTGCCCAGAAAAGCTGTGGATGCCCCATCCCCAGTGGTGTTCAAGGCCAGGTTGGATGGGGCTTTGAGCAACCTGGTCTAGAGGAAAGTGTCCCTGCCCATGGCAGGGGGCTTGGAACTAGATGATCTTTAAGGTTCCTTCCAACCCAAACCAGTATATGATTCTATGATTCTTTGTCAATACAGCTCAAGTTTATGTCTGTGTATATGATGTTTCATAGCATGTCTGTTTTCTGTTTATCTAGCTACTATTTTTTTCAGTTGAACCCTTTTGTAAGAACTGATCTTTATAGTGTGATTTACAGGGGATAAAATGCTTAAGCAGACAGTAGATTTCCTTCTTTCTCAGGGCAACTGCCCAGAGTGGCTAAACACTCCTAATCACACAATGCACATAAAATCTCCTTACCCAATTCAAATTAGAGCTATGTCCTGCTCTGCATTTTAAATGGTTTGTTACAATGGCATATTATAATGAAGTGAACCACCCAGCACCCTGTGAATGGAAGCAGAATTGCCTGTTGGTGTTTGATATGGTCTACCTATTATTCACTAAAGCAAGCATTGCCTTTAAACTTGGATCCAGAAGCCCAACATTTGGAAATTCAGGGGTCCACTATCGTGAGGTCAGCAGTGTAGCATGTAGTACTTCTCAGGCATAGTTTTGTAAGGTTCTTGTTTTCTTAAAGAGAACAAGCATGTACCCTGTCACAAACACAGGATTTTTTCTGATTTTATGTTTGACATTATAGATGTTACTTTTGAATGTATTATTAAATTACTGTTGGGCTTTTGTGCTTATAAATAAAAATCTTGGCATTCATTTAAAATATAGTTCTTTCCACAATACGCACATTAAAATCTGTGCTGATAAAAGTCCATATCATATGCTGGTGATTGGTTTGACTTTATCTTGGGCAGCAATCCAAATATGGTGAAGGCTTACCATTTAATTTGTTTTATCATCCCAAGCTTTCTTTTAATTGCTGCTAAGAAGTGAAATATTAATCAATCAGCAAACATAATAAAAATAGTTCAGAAAAGAACCATCAGTAAAAGCTGATATAGAAGCACTGAAGCATGAATAGCCATTTGCACATTAACAAACAGGCAGTTTAGAGAATGAGTTGCTCAGAAACCCTAGACTGTAGCACCTAGAATTAGTTCAAAGAAGAATAAAGGTGACATTATGATTTGTTGTATACTTTTGTATTAATCTTCTAGAAGTATTTTTAATTGATGATGTTAATCTCTTGGTTTTGTTTTTATTTTTGCTTTGTTTTGTTTTGTTTTGTTTTTAATACCACTGAGATACAGAATATATCTTTTGCCCTCATGAAGTCTCTCACATGGTTATAGTAAGTGAAGAATAAGACTAATTCTGAATGCTACTGAAAATATTATGCCAAAAGGTTGAATCTTTCTCACCACATGGCTTTTTAAACAATAACAGGCTTAGACAAGCAAATGGCAGTATGACTATCTGAGAAAAATATACATAAATATCACAGAATCACAAAAATCACAGAATGGTCAAGGTTGGCAGGGATCTCTTGATGTTGTCTTGTCCAGACCTCCTGCTCAAGAAAGGCCACCTAGAGCAGGCTGCCCATGACCATGTCTGAATCGTTTTTTAATATCTCCAAGGAGGAAGATTCTACAAACTCTCTGGGCAACCTCTGTCAGTGTAGGTCATCCTCATAGTAAAAAAGTGGTTTATTGTGACCAGGCAGAATTTTGTATTTGGTTGTTTGTTGTTTGTTTTGCTTTGCTTTTTAACTTATGCCCATCACTTTTTTCCTATTTAAAAAAGTTTATCTATCTTTCTCTACCACAGAGTCTTAAAACAGGGTCTATAGAATTTAACTTAATTGTAAATAGGGGCAAAGACCATTTCTTAATCCTTAGCATTTCACATTAAAATATATATATATATATGGGGAGTCCTTCACCTGTTGAAGCTGTTTAAGAGCTTTAAAAAACTGATATGAGAAACTTTACTATGGTAGGAGAGTATAGTTCTTAGAGAGCCCACTCTGCAAATAGTACTCTACTAACAAAATCTCCTTAGATGTTTATTTATACATTTTCCTTCCCAAAACTGTCTTCATAAGCATTACACTAATCAAGTGAACATAGTCACATATGTAGTTCACTCACGGATTAGATAGAATTAGTATGCTCTATTTTTCACCAATTAAAAATAACCTTCACTCTTGGGAAGAAAATTCTGGTTTGGTTTTTTTTTTTTTTTTAGTTCTCTCTAATGCCAGAAAATTGTGCTATCTTCAGCTGACCTTGTTGGAGCAAAATTGTCTTTGTGATCACCAGAACTTTTAAGAACGTATTCTTAAAAGTTACATGGGACTATGTATTCCTTCGATATGTTTTCTCTATAATAGAAGTGTATATGACAGGTACCTAGGATTTTAAAAATGTTTATTAGTCTTATGTATTAGAATTAGTATTTACAGAGGCTTTTATTATACATTAAGATCTTTCTGTTCTACTTAATAGATACAGCCCTAATCTATCTCAAAGTAAAACTGATTTGTCTTTTTTCCCTCTTGGATATCATAGTCAGTATGATGATGCAAGTCAGTATCACATCAAAATAAAAAATATTTTTTCACTATCTCTTATTTATAGAGAAATAAATCTTACTTCTTTGCTAAATCAGCCATAGGCTTGCAAGAAATAATTTTTTAATAATAATGTTTCACAATATACTCTATTAATAGACATTTTAATTGCCGACAGTAAAGTTAGCCCTTTTACAGCTTATTGTAACTAAGCTCTTACATACGGTTAATTGTTGTGTCTCACCAGGGTTGTGAGAGAAATAACCTTACAAACATACTTAAATTTGATCTCCTGGACCATGAGTGATTTGTTGACTGAATGAAAATATGGACTTTCATTATTACTTCTTTCTGCCAGTTTTGCTAAAGTTGTGTATATTTAAATGGGTGACATTCATACAAAACATGTTTACTGAATCTCAAGGCTTTTTCCGCAAATGGGCAATTCAAATTCAAAGTGGTCATGAACCTTAAATGTGGTGGAAGATGTTGCTTGGCAGCATTAAGAGGTCAGCATCTCAGGCAGCTACAGGTATTATGGAGGTCATTGTGCCTAGCGCTCTGTCAGGGAACCATGTCTCATAACTGTATAATAAACACACCAAGCTTCTTAAAAACCAGTTGTTTTCT
Organism: Nestor notabilis; assembly: GCF_000696875.1. Classification (NCBI taxonomy): domain Eukaryota; kingdom Metazoa; phylum Chordata; class Aves; order Psittaciformes; family Psittacidae; genus Nestor; species Nestor notabilis. The sequence continues at coordinate 30,780 of NW_009921445.1, read as the reverse complement.
CCCTCTCATTCTAAGAAAGTTGTTCCAAAAATCTCTTTCCTCTTTTATTCGAGACTAAACATATTAATGTTACCTTTTTTCTTTCATAGACAATGTTACATTTTAGTGTGGCCTTACTTTTTGCAGCTTTTAGACATGTCTTGCATATTTATATATAGAACATATTTATTTATGTTGCACTTATGTTGCGTATTTGTATATAGATTATATGTATGTATTATACTTTCTAGTCCTTTCAGTGCTGATAAGCTTAGTAAAACAAGCAGACTTAGTTGCCTCCTATAGACAGACCCTTTTTTGCTTTGACCACTTTAGTGCCTTTTTCCTATTCCAGTTTCATTTCACATTCATATTTCTTGAAGTGTGTATGGTATGACAGATTAGCACTTATCCATGACTTTTAAAATGTACGATTCTGTTTCTACCCACTATTCGGCTGAGAATTTTTACCTCTCCTTTCCTTCGTCTTTTCCAACTGAAGATTAACCTCATTTTAAAATATCTTCTTACTGTGTCTTTATATAACTTGATGTACTACACTGATGTTCATCCATTTTTTTTAGGTTTCAAGACTATTAATACACAAATTAATCTCTCCACTGCTCACTGCCCCCCCAAATTTTCTGCAAAGCAATAAATTCTGCTAGTGTGACAGAAAACTGATTTCAAAAAGAAGGATGGAATGTATTTAATATAACCAGTCTGCAATTCAACAGCTCTCTACAGGTGGATCTGAGAAAACAAGTAAAAAACAGCTGTATCAAGCAAGCTGTATAAAAATGGTTTTGAGTGTATATAGGTTTAAATTATATATACATGTAAACCCAACATTTTTAATATTTAATTTTTATCTTGAACATCATACCAATGTAATGAAAATAAAAGTTTATTAATATTGGAGGCATATGGGGATGTTCCCAAATCTGTGAGGAACAAGATGATAAAATTCAGCTCACACTGTAATACATAGTGGTACAACTCAACATGAATTTAAAATTTTTATCACCTTTGGAGGAGAAGGAAGTTTGAAGCACGGACCTTCCTGATATGACTAGAAAGAGGAAGAAAAGGTAGAAAAGAATTTAAAAGCCTTTTGAATACTAGGAATACACATCCTTCTCTGTTCCTTTTTCTGTCAGGAACTCTTCTGGATAAAACTTCAATCCAAACTGCATTTTTAAAAAACATTTATGAAAGCACAAAGGCTGCACTGTTAGAGTTGAATAAAAGAAGAAACAACAAAATTTCTTCTTTATAGCCTGAGTTCAGCCACCTAAAGCTATGGAATAATGGGTGGCAGATTACAAGTTCAGTGGACTTCTACAGGCCAGAGTCACAGTAATCACCTAATATCACCCTCTTTTTAAAGGTAAGAACAAATGTTCTAGTCTACACCTGCCTGGGTGAGGCAACAAAACCTCAGGGTCATTGTTGACTGATGATGGGAACTGTGCTGGCTAATCAAAGCTTGATGACAGGAATTACAAAAAAACAAAAATAATGATTTGTGCACTGCATCCTCTAGTCCTTGGGGTCACAAGAAAATGAAAAGGAAATGACAATGATCTAAAATATTACTTTTAATTCTGTAGTTAATGGGGGAAAAAAGAGCTTTGTTTTACATTATGCCACCTTATCCCCTTCTAAATAATTGTTAGATGTTGACTCATGTCTGATTCAGATATAGAGCAATATTCTCAGTGGGTGGAGCACTACCTTAGGAAATTCTTGTGTTGTTATGGCTTGTCAAGCTTGCATTTTCATGGAAATCTTGATCAAATTCATTAAAAGAAAAAATATGGTTTCATAATTGTGTCATTTAGACATTGTTATGTGGCAGAACATTGGCCAGATGCACAGCTGAATCCTCGTCAGCTGGGCTGTTCTTGGAAGTTTTTATTTATTTTTAAAGAAATTCGTATAACACCAGTGACTACAGTATATATTTGTACTCAATATATATATATCTAATGTGCTGATGTTAACATTTAAATGTGTAGTTGTTAGTATTGAAAAATAATTCAACATTTATACTTTATTTATGCATGATGCAATGCAGAACTTCATATTGTGAGTTCTGGGTTTCCTTCCAAGTCTCCTAATTCCCCTCCCACACACACAATCATTTAAGTTCAAACATAAAAATGAAAAAATCAATAGTCCAGTGGCATTTCAATTGAAAGCTGCAGCTCTCAGGACGTGTGCATGGCAATGTTTTCTTCCTTGTACTATTACCTTGCAGACTATTTAGATGTGACTGGCACAAAAATCCATATGACTGCTCATTGACATAGCAGAGGGACTAATGAGGCAAGTCCTTAAGCCTTTCTTCATAGAATCTAGATAGCATGAGGCAGTTGAAACAGTTAAATGTAAGGTTCACTTAGAGAAATTTTTGGCCTTTTTTAAGGAAAGAAGTAACATGCCACACAGGTGAAGCTGTTAGGAAAATATCAATATTATATGTAATAGTACAAGAAGACACAGTAATTGCAAACTAACAATCTTGAACAAGAGTGTCTGCACACATTCTGCAGTGATATAATCCATTGGTTATGCTTCTTCCATCATTTTGTTTGGAAATTCATGTAACTTTTTTAAGCTGAAGTTGAACATGGGATAAATTATATGGATTGGCAAAATTACATGAATTACATGAATTACAGATTAAATTTCTTGTTCCCATCTGATACTGTAGAGGACAATTTTGGCTTTTCCAGTAAAAAAAACATAAACATCTAAATGGCTTGAAAGAGGACATGAAACTGAATTCTACAAAATCATAGAAAGAGAAGTGGAAGTGTAGAAATATGTTGTATTTTATATGTATCTGTGTAAATGGAGGGAAAGAAAGCCTATAAATCTGCTTCTATGAAATTTTATTTCATGTATCCTCAGCGTTCGGAGTGTATTTTCTCTGTATGGTATCCAAAGGCTGTCAAGACACTTGCATACAGAGGCTGATGCTACATTATGAATGTCTTATTGTTTTATTTTCAAAAGACATGAATTGCAAGTAAATGGGATTTTTCTTGGTCTTTTCTTATAGTGCATAAACATTAAAGTAATTCTTCCCAGTATATTACTTATCTGTACTAATCACTCATGATCTTAAATATCAGTGATCCAAATGAAAAGATAATGGGTTTTAAAAGAAAACAATTATCTAAAAGCTTACTTGAGTTAAATGGAAACTGAACTGAAATTGAAGAATTTATCCTTTTGTACATAAGCAAACTCTTTAAAAAGTTATCAGAAAGAGCATATTCTCACAATGATTTAGTATTTGGTGGCACATAAATGTGTAGAAAAAGAATAACCTTCTCCTTAATTCTGAAGTATAGTATTTTCCAGAGATAGGTTAGTTAATGCTAAGAGTTTCTGTACACAGTATTGTTTTCACTAAGACCATGTAGTTTAAAATTAATAATTTCCCTTTAAACAAATGTTGAGGATAATAAACACATTTTGTAGAAAAAAGGGGGAAAACCTTTTTTCATAGGCAGGTATGGTGCTTTGAATTGTTGGTTAAGCTCCTGTTTGGAATGTGCATTCCTTTTAGTCTCCATGGGGATCCAAATAGTTGCACATTATGTACAGTGCCTAACCACAGAATTAACCTAATTCTAGTGTATTTTGCGCACTTTGGAAGTTATTAAAACAAGTTGCTATGGTAATAGCTGTTGAACTCCAGAATACTCAAGGCAGTTATAGACTAAATTTGTTCTAACAATCAGCTAGAGCAATCTTTCTTTATTTATTTGTGCACTGTGACAAAGTTGCAATTGCCAGAAAGTCAGCCAGCCTTATAATTTTTAACAGGGCTCCTGGGAAGAATGGGAAGTACAGCTTTGCAGGTGTGGAACTGAAACGCAGAGAGGCCAAGTAATTTGATGCTCTTACAGAAAGTCTGATGGACTGGGGAATTATTACATGCCTTCTAAGCCAAAACATAAGCATCCAACTTAAATCCACCATCTTCAGTTTAAGGATAGGTTAAAATATTTTAGGATTTGTTGCTCTGCTGGTGTCTAAAAGCAAAACAAGCAACCAATCAAGCACACCCTGAAATCTCACTGCATTGGTAATAGGTGCCCTAATAAACCATTCAGGGCCAGGGAACAGGCTTCAACACTTGCACGTAAGTAGCTGCATGTGCTAGCAGCACTGACATACAATAAACTGTTAACATATTACAAACATCCTAGCATTTGAGCGCACAGTTCCTGGCATTATTTGGCCCAGGGCCGCAAATGCTCTCCTAGGCGATGCCTATGCATGGTATTGAGCCCATGGAAGAGCAAGACAGTCCTTTCCAGAAGGCAACACCCTGTTTTGGAGAGTTTTGCCATTTGAATGCAAGATTTGGTCATTGCATTTGGCCTCAGGACCACAGGACAGATCCTGGACTGTTTTAGTGATTAAATAAACATAGATATTTGGACTAGGAACTCTGAATTTTAAAGGACTTTTCTACATAGGAACTGAAACACATTTTCAGAAGCTTAATTTTCCTCAGATATGACAAGTTTGGTGTCTGTGCCGCATTTACATAAAGATATCACCACTGTTAGGAAAGTTCCAAGAAGTCTGCAATTTAACTAAAAAAAAAAAAAAAACAAAAAAAAACAAAAACCAAACCAAACAAAAAACCAAACCAAAACCCAGCTCTCTTGTCATGAAGTTTTTTGTTGGGAATGGAAATAAGGAGAATGTTGAATGGAAAGCCTGTCCCCCTCCTAGTCAGGTCACCCTGTGTGGCCCAACACAGATCTTTGGGCTAGTCTTTCTGTCACTACTGTTCAGTTATCATGGTTAAATCTAGATCATACAAACCTTGAGTGTTTGGATAGGCTGTCTTACACATAGACTCTATGTACCTGATGGCTTCCTCTTCCTTTAAATTCTTTTCAATCTCTCAATTTTCTTCAGCAACTGCATAACACAGAATTTTTCATTGTATCAAGGATGTGTTTGAAAGGAAAGTAGATTTCTGAAGAATGGTTCATAAGCACTCCTATGTATGATCGACTGAAACTTATCCATGAGGACCCATTAGAAGAGATTCTGAACAAAGGACACTCTGAAATACTTATTATCACAGTAGTTAGGGGCAATGTTTCCTAAAATCATGAAGACTTACAGAGTTTTTAGCCTATTGGAGACCTGTGTGCTAATGAATGTCTATCGGTTCATAAGGCTGCCCTCTTCAGCTGGAGGTGTCAGTAGGGAATGTTTTATTAGCTTTATCTTCTGTCTAGAGAAAGAGTTTTCTAGATTCATGGAAGAACACCTTATGAATCATCTTTTTCTCTGAAGTTCCATAAATTGGGTCATACATTTGATTTCTTGGAATATGCAGCCATAAAAGAATGCTATCATATGATAAACCTAATGTCTCTGACTACATTTCTTGATATCTCACAAAATACCTATTAAAGTTTGAAGGTAATCCAGATAATACAAACGATTTGGGGAAGAGGCGATGCTTACAGATTGCTTATAGGCAGACAATTTACTAGTGAATCACTGTAGTTGCCAGGAAATAGATTGAATGAGCAAATTTTGATTACATTTCTAAACTGAGCCAAACACTAGTTACTAATGTACACACAGCTGTCTGAGCTTACCAAATGGTAGGTAACGCTTTTTGCAACAGTAACCTAATGTTCTACATCTGTGGAATATTGACCTAGTGGTTCAATATGCTTTAGTGCTTGTAAAATTCTACAGCATGTGTCATAAGGACATACAGTTGCATATTGCAATTCAAATACATAGAACAGTTAGACATCTTAAGTCAAAATGTATTTAGTTATTTTTGTCTAATGGACTATTCTCAGCTAATATACTAAAAAAGATAAGAAGGAAGACAGAAAACGCAAGCACAGAAAGACATTCTGCTATTCTATGAAAAGTGAAAAGAAAAACTTGACTGATGGAAGGAGTTAGATATTCATGGTAACGTTACTTGATTTGTAACATAGAGACAACACTGAGTGAAGTTAATGAAATGTCTATAGCCCCCTTAGCATTTCATAAATGCTTCTAATTTCCCTGTTATCACTGCTCCTACTTACAGCTGAAAGTATTAGTGATGTTATTGGTAACTAACTCCTTCATTCCTTTAAAAAGCTTATAAATTTCTCCATTTTCTCCTGCTCGTTCAGTTTAGAAAAAGATGAAAGCATAAAAACAGAGTCAATTTATGTCATAAAGGTCCCTTTTTAATTTTAGAAAAACATATTAAAACTGCAGTCAGTTCTAACAAATGTCTGTAGACAGACTTCATTTGGATATCTGTATCTGGCTATGACCATGGTCCCTAGAATTCCCAGTCCTCCAGGGTTAAACACTATTCTTAGCCAGATAAGAAAATATAGTTAGCTTACCTTAGCTAACTATTTACAATTAAATTCCAGTTTCTCAAAATTGAATGATGAACCCCTAAAAGATTTTTTTAGTTCTGTATTTCCATCAAAATGCCATTTTATTTAACTAATGTTTTCTCTATACTTCTACTCCTAGACACATAAAACCATAATAAATATATATAACATAAAAATGCAATGAATACAAACAAATAAAAATGGTATATTAAAAAGAAAGAAATGCAAATGTATTTAAACTTGGTATTGATATGTTGCTTCACATAATGTGGATCTGTGATCATTCTATTATTTTCTATGAACCAGTTTCTCCAGAGATTAGATTTGTCTCAATATTCAGTATAGTTCAACGAGGAAATGAAGTGGGGGGAAAAGAGTTGTGGTATTGTTGAAACACATAGAAAGACTGAGTTCCTGACACTAGGTTGTCTTTAAAAAGTTGTTCTTATATTAATGATATAAGAAGTGTTTCAATTTTTTTTTTAGTTTAACTTGTGCATTTTTATGAAAAGATGACACTTTCTACAAAAAGAAACTAAAACACTTTCTAACTAGTTCTTTCAAAGTATGAGGGATTATCTATGATTTTACTTTAACTACATAGTTCCTGAGATCCAAAGATACACGGAATTGACTAAAATTATAGGACACCCCATTCCTCCAAGCTAAGAGGACAGTGCAAGATACAAAATACATAAGCAGTCACCTCTAGGAGATAACAGCAAATTAAAAATATCAAGATGCAATACACAGGTCACAGGGACACAGGTTTGGTGTATACATCATAATCCATTTAATAATTGAGGATACACCTGAAAATAGTAGAAGCAAAAATGGCTTGAGGAAAAGTTAAGAACTTTATATGTATATGTATACAAGGATTAAGTAATCAAATACCTCCATTATTTTAACCGTGCAAATACATTTCTTTGCAAACAGTATAAACCAGGTATGACCATTAAACATTTAAAATCTTAGGTATTTTAATTATTCCTTGTCATTCTTACTCTGTACCCTGACCAGATACATAAAATATCATTAACAGTTGAGGATGTACATGCTGCATATATCTTGGATAGAATGAGTAATTAAATAAAGCATACACATAAAATAATAAATCGTTTAATCTTCACTTCCTTTGCTACGTAGGCGAAAGACTGTTTAATTCTTCTTTCAGCACAGCCAAAATAATTGTGTATGGATGTGCTGTTCTCACTGAGAAGGGTGTGGTTTGACATTTTCTTTGTTAACTACCTCTATGCCAGGGTTCTGGCAACAAACTTTGGGAACTCAGCTCTTCCTTATGTCCCACTGTATATGAAGTATACAGAGTTCATTGCAATTACCTTTCTTTAATTGTCTGTCATCACTTCAGTATGTGCTGAAAAATGATGAGTTTCACAGCCCTAAACGTGAGGATAAGATCAATACATGGCTCATTTAAGTGTCTATCTAACAAAAAGCTAAGTGCTCTGGGCACATTCCAGCAGAGCAACTACTTTTGGACTAGGAGGTAAACATTGGAACTGTCCAGCTGAATTCAGTGAGACATTCCCCTCATCCTTGAGGCTAAACAGTTGTTGTAATTGCTGGACCTAATTATTCTATGGGATCAGTGACAGCATGCTCAGCATTTTGTAAGATCAAGATTTGATCCAGAAAATTTTAGACCTCAATCTCGAAGTTTGTTTTCTTTTCCAGTTTTCCGGAACAATTCTAGGAATCAATCCAACCTTCATGTAAACAAATGGTTATACTCAAATTTTCTTCAATATAAATGTAACTGGGAGCATGGACCTTTATAAAGGAAAATAATTTCTAATTTTTTTAGCAAGAGTTTACAGGAAACATTGAATTTTGTAGCTTTAATTCCTCTCTGAAAAGATATGCACACACATTATACAGATGTAAAGACAGTGCCATGTATGATAATTCAATATTTGAGTCTAAAAAGAAAAGACTTCGAGAGCAGTAATTTGTTGCCAAAATTAATCAAATTTTTACCTTAGTATCTCTTGCTTTGCCTGACAACTTAGTAAATACAAATAATGAAAGATTTGGGAGAAAAGCAAAAGCCTTAGTTGAAAGCAAACCACAGATTACTGAACATGGAGAAACTGGTTAGAGCAACCATGGGAAGCATCCGGTCTTTGTGAACTTAAATTAGATGGAAAATATATCAGTCCAAAAATTAGAGCACTGGCAGCTGTTGTGGACAGCTGTTACTTTCTCCATTTAAACAAAGAACAAAAGAAGAAGGCTATACTTTCAATTAACTGTTCCTTACTCCCACTTCATTTTCTCATTGCAGAGATATCATTACAATAACTTATTCTTGTTAAGAAAACTGTACTATATATAGATTCTATTATGAAATACATATTACACTCAACATATGTCAATTTTGCACTGACCATTAGTTTGATGATAAAGATCTATTGATCGGGGTACTGATAATCAGATGAGATTGTGTAAATGTAATTGTAAGAGCTACAGAGTTTACAGGTTATGAAAAAAACCATGCAGTTACACTGAGATGTCTATGCACATTCCAACAAGGTGCTAGAGTCAGTAAAAGTACTTGGACACTACAAATTGAGCTACTTCAAAGTTTGTACTCAGTTGACCTTCGGAGCAGAATCCAGGATTCAGTATTAAGTCCTGACAGAGTACACAAGGAGAACTAGAAGGGAAAAGAGAGAGAGGGGAGGATCCAGGGTTCAGTATTAAGTCCTGACAGAGTACACAAGGAGAACTAGAAGGGAAAAGAGAGAGAGGGGAGGATCCAAAATCTACTGTGCTTAAGGAGAAAATTTCATGCATAAATTAATTAATCCCCTGTCTGGCCTTTAGGAGCTTAACTCCACTTCATACTGCTTAGTTCCATGCAAACCAGTTCATGAGTCCAAAATACCCTCCTAATAATAGTGTGCTTGCTTATTATTACTTAGAAAAACCCAACCAACCAACCCACCAAAACCCAAAACAAAAGCCAGACAAAAACGCACAAACAAACAATCAAATATCCAAAAGACAAAATTAACAAACAACCTAACAAAACCAAACACAAACCTGAGTAGATCTCTTTTTTTTCTGTACCTTGGAACCTGGAGGATAAGATGCCTCTGTCTGTTTTTTATTAAATATTCTGGTTAGAAAGCTTGACCACCAGAGTCTGAACAAGTTGGAATCCCTAGTACAGCTGGCAGGAGAATATCCTAAACAGCAGGATAAAATCTTTAAGGATTGTCTCCCCTTCTGTACAAAAGGAAACCTTTAAGGGTGGCCACTGAAATGAGATCTAGAATAGTCAACTTAGTGCCAAGTGCACTTTAATCAGAGGGGAAAAAAACCCTTGGAGTACAAAGCTGAACCCAGAATTTCTAATTCAAGCTCAACGACCTAAGAAATTACTGATCTAGGGTATTTTTATAGCCCTATGCCTAAGGTAACTTTAGGATGACAAATGAGAACTTTCAATTGGAGCATAACACCTTGATAAGCCACTTCTATCACGAATAATATAAAAGGAATTAGAGGAAATCATTTCAGTCATATTTCTCATGGCACCAGAAAGCCCTTAATGACCATGACCAGCCTCATCTAGACCTCCATCTGTCCTAGACCTACATCATCAATCCTTCAGCCTAGGACCCCTTGAAAGCTTAGGCCTGCCATACCTGCAGTGCAAGAGCACTGGTCTTCAGTGTTTTGTTTGCTTTTTTGGGGTTTATGTTGGATTTTGTATGGATGCTTTGGTTTTATTTTACAGCTTGTCTGTGTCCCTGTGTCCTTTTGTTTCTGACTGGACTCCCTAGATGGATCTAGTTTGTTGCTTGCTGTGTCTGCAGCTACTGAGGATTCAGATGCTAGTATCTGGCTTTGCTTATTGTGCTCAGACACTATTGAGTGTATTTGTCTGAGTGGGAGTTGTTTCCATTTTACCTTCCTTAAGGGAGTCAGTGGATTTTACTGCTCCCTCGCACTTGCAAAGGTTAGGGTGAAAGGAAGATAAATTATCTTCTTAACACCTAAGGAAAAGCAGCATCACTTAATGTCTTAGATGGGCAGTTAGCTTCAAAAATCTTGTCTTTTGTGTGTGTGTGCAGTTGCACAGGTGTATCAGGAAGGACGAAGATGACTCAGGATCATCTGGACTGATGCAAAAAGTGACCACAACCATTCTTTGATGACTGTGTCTTAGTTAACTTACAGCAACCACAAGAATATTTTGTGATGGTCTTGATGATGACAATGTATTGTCTGTACCTCCTAATGCCAGGATCACCTTTAGAAAACGACAAAGTTTTTGAAGTGAGGGATGAGAGAACCCAACATACCTCAGGCTTAGAATGAAACAAGGTAATAAGTGAAAACTGTTGTACCATTTGTGTTTCTGAAATATTAAATACAGAAGTGAAAATTTAAACTTTTAATCTCTGCATAAGACCTATTTTAGGTGCCTGCATCTTTTATTTGGTCCATCTTAGAACACTATGAGCATGTAGACTTTGACCTCCAAAAAAAAAAAAAAGAAAGATTATATTATTGTGGATTTACAGAAGCTAAAATGACTTGTTCGTTATACTGATTGTCTAATCTGACCAAAAGCACAATACTGTATGGAATAAAGCATTTAAAAAGACAGAAGTTTTTTCAAGAAATAAACTGTTAATCTTCTCAAGAAAGTTTATTGGGGCTTGGGATCCATGCTAATCCAGGCACACACAGATCATTAAAAAAAAAGTAAATCTCTGTAGCCTACGTTAAAATTTGTAATGCACAAATGACAGCAATTGATGGGGATTTTACCAATAAAAGCATATTTATGATCCTGTTTTGTGTCGATGTGTTATTAAAAAAAATAAAATCTTTTGAAACAAACGTAATTGGAAAAGTTTTTAAGTAAGCTGAATTATACACTTCTTGTGTTTTATATTTTTCATATATGGCCCTCTGATTTAGAAATACACATTTAGGGAGCACTTGGCAGGCTACAACATAAATATTTTGTTCTAAAATAAGATTTTAATTTCTAAAAGAATACTAACATACTTACTATTTTCTTATACTAGATTTCAATTAATTAATTTTCCTTCTGCACAATTTCTCATATATATAATGAATTCACACAGTGCCTACACTGCTAAAGCTGACCTTATTTCTTTTATCATGTGTGGTATAAAGAGGATTATTTATATCTTTATTTTGAGTGTGGTTTACTAAAATTGAATAGTCAACAAAACCAAAATTGCTGAAATATGATTCGGCAAAAGAATGACAACAACTCATTAATAAACAAAAATAGAAACAAGAAAGAATGCATACTCTATACAAAACTATTTGGAAACTTACTACTTTTACTTGTAATTGAGGGATAATATTTTTAATGAAAGGTCCTGTTTTCCCTCAAATATCTTGTTTCATGTGTCTTACTATGTAGAAAAATTGATTAACCTTTTCTAATTACATGGACAGCACCTACTGAATAAACTCCACTTATTTTACTCAGTAGGATTGATTAAATTACTTTTGTTGCTGAAAATTTGAAAAACTTCATTGGCACTGGGATTAGCTTAATCGGCCTGCTTTTGTAACTGAAAATCCTAATGAAGGTTGTGTATTTTGGCTTCCAGTACTGAGTTTTCACATTTCCACCTATGGCTCCCTTTTTGTAATTATGCTTATAAAATTATGTGGCTTCTTTTAATCATAATTGCAGAAGTTGCAACCCTGTAGAACTATACATACTTTTTCCATTATTTTCTTCAAAATTAAAATTTCTTTAAAAAAAGAGTGAAGTGAAACTAGAAAATACTTAAATATCTTCCAGAAAAGTTCAATATTTGCTTTCTCACATGAAAACGAGTTGCAGTTTTCATACTAGGCTTTTGGAATTTTGCTTTATTTGAGTCAGAGAAGACTCATTTCATCAGTGGTAATATTCCATCTATTCCACTTCCTTCCTTGTACTTCAGTAATTTAACAAGTAAAATGAAGACCATGGTTCTCTCTAAAAGGCCCCTGTTCTGCAGTTGGAAACTATTATACAATAGTACTATTAAAAATATTATCCACCTCAGTAGTCCTATACAGAGACGGAATATTTACCTCAAGTGTTTGATGGTATTAAGATTGTAGCAAAACAGATGTATTTTCTATAACTATTGTTACATTGTACATTTGTGTCTTACTGTCTAAAGGTATTTGTTAAAAAAAAAAAAAATCACTTGTCTACTGAGATATTCCACAATGGAGTCTCCAGTTCAGACTTTGTTCTGAATAATAGTTATTTTCTTTTAGATGAACTAGGAGTAAAGGTGGACTGATATATGTGTTTGGAAGCAATAAATCAATTTTCAAGGAAACAATTATCAGTGATAATACAAGGATCTTTTTGCTCTTAACAGCATTGTGCTAACTCAGAGCTATAAATTTTCCACGGGTTAAGTACTTAGCGTTAAAATGAGGTGTTCTGACATTATCTGTCTCAAAGATGAAGCCTTTTTGTTAATCTGCTTCATTGTTCTCTCTAGATTAACAAAACTCCATAGGTACTCACTTCCCAAATGATGTAGCTTCCAACAAGGTGGCAAAAGAAGGAAGATAGGTCATGGCAAATCTGTCAGCAAGTTGACTTTTGAAATTTTCAGTCAATGGGATGCTGATATAGAAAATTAATGTCATTAGATTATTACTTTTTGCCCTTTCATTATTCCTACTAGCTTCTTGCATTACCTCTAATCACATTTTTTCATCACATAAAATTAGTCAACTATCCTCTGCTTGCTTTTGCCTCTGATCAGTTAATGCTTTCCCAATTGAATGAACTGGGAGCTAGGACAAGTCAGTGATGTTTTCAAGGGTGAGCAAATTGAGAAGTATGAGTGTGGGTCAAAGTATTCAAGGTGACCTCAGTGTCAGACAACAGTCCCCAAAATATTTATTGCAATGAAACAGATGTAACCTGTGCAGGGAACCATTCTTATTTTAATGACTGTATGAAATATAAAAATATTTTTCATGTCAACTCTCAGCTTTAATATTTCCAACATTGTTGCTTTTTGAGTTCATATTCTACACTCTATACTATGCTGTATACTTTTCTATTTAAAAGACATGGCCCTAGGTGTAACAAATGCAATATTTTATCATTGTATCAAAAATTCTTGGCAGTAAAAAATTTATTCTTAATTTTCCTCAAATGATGGCACACTGCTACCTACATTTTGTCTTCACAACCTCTACAAAATCACTGTATAAATGCAATGCATATATTTATTAAACACTCAACCTACACCTATAATTTCAAAGAACTATTCTAATACCCCTTCTCTCTCTCACCTCCTACCACTCCCCCAAGACATGTAAGATGGGAAATCATGATGATTTTCTTTTACAATAGCTCCTAGGTCCAATTGTATCAGCTTTGTTTTTATGGTTACCACCTTTCTACCTACTGAAGACTGAATGTATTTAAGGTTTTTGAGGCTGGTCTTATAACACTTCAAAGAATTAAGATGTGTTAATCTAAAATAGATTAATATTATACGGAACTTATTATATATAATAACTTATAACTCTTTTACCTCATGAAACACCAAGCACATATTGAATCATAGTCCCAAAACAAAGACCTTATTTCAGATAAAAAAAGCACACTATTTTAATACATATTTTTGATTTATAAGTCAGTTTTGTAAGATGTTTTCATGTTAAAATTCTTAGTATATCAAAATAATAGAAACAAATTATTAGCACATTACTGTTCAACTATGATCTAATACTATTTTATTTAAATGTAAGCTCCAGTTTGCATAACACTAGGTAAAGTTAATACTGGGAATTTTTTCCCAGTAATTCATAACTGTACGTCTTATGTGTGAATGTGTGTTTTCCTCACATGTAATCTAAACGAAACTTGAGAAATCAATGGAAACTATTTCAGATCTTGTCCTTTTTAAGATGATTGCTTTGCCATAAAGTGGAAAAAATTGTATATTGCAAATTTTTTGTTTTCAAACAAGTTATATAGAATTACAAATATTATGAAGCTTTATTAACTAAATATTATTAGTCCAATTAAATCTGTCTCATTCGTCAGGAGTACTTAATGTAACACTGAACATTAAACTCATCTATGTGGCAGGTGACTTTAATGTTGGGAGCACTTGTATGTTTAGCTCGTATATACAGGCTTATAGTAAGCCTCAGACAACCAAAAATTTATCTTCTAAGAAGCAGAATAAAGAACTCCAAATTTATTACATGCTGTCAGCTTTTCTGGACTGCTTCATACAACCAGTTATGAGAACTTTTTGAAGATAGGTACATAAATGTATCTTTTTGGTTTCATACTGGTAATACACCTTAGATCTTTCCTCATGTTTTGTTCTCTGAGGTGACGGGTGGTATATATATTTTGGGGAACATGTTTTGACTCCAGCAAGTGCTTTAGCAATATTTTGCAGGCATGAAACAGCAAGTTCCCTGGTCAGCCTCTAAGTGTGATGAAAGATTATGAGATACTGTTTGTTATCAGAGTCTTTATGGGTCTGTTTGTGGATGTGTTATGTCTGGCTGAGCTGGAGTTAATTTTCCCCATAGCAGCCCTCACAGTGCTGTGCTTTGTATTGGTAGCTGGAGAGGTGTTAGTAACACATTAGTGTTTTGGCTACTGCTGAGCAGTACTTGCAGGGCATCAAGGCTGTCTCTACAAAATTACCCTTAACAATAGACCGGGGGGTAGGCAAGGTCTTGGAGGGGGACACAGCCAGAACAGCTGACCCCAGCTGACCAAAGGGATATTCCAAACCATATGACATTTGCTTAGCTATAAAAGCTAAAAGACATGAAGAGAGGGGACATTTGTTATTATGACATTAGCCTTCTGAAGCAACTGCTAAGAGTACTGAAACCCTGCTTTCTGGAACAGGGTTGAACATCACCAGCTGATGGGAAGTAGAGAATAAATATTTTATTTTCCTTTGCCTCTGTGCATGGCCTTTACTTTTCCTTCATTAAAATGCCTTTATCTTGACCTATAAGGGTTTTTTCCCATCTCCTCGCTCCCCACACCTTCTGAGGAGAAGAGTGACAGACCATCTTGTTGGGCGCCTGACATCCAGACAAGGTCAACCCACCACAGTGAAATACAGTTTTAAAATTCAATAATGTTTTGAATTTTTAAGCTCTCTTTGGAAAAGCCAAAGGAAGATAAAAAAAACAAACTTAAGGCTGAAATAAACTGAAACAGCAGAGTCCTAGAAATAGGAAGCTTGTGTCATTTATAAGGTTAAATGAGGTAAATATTGGGGTTTCCTGAATAAATTCTTTTATATAGCTTAGATCACATGACTTTCATGCAAACAAGGAAACTCTGTGGAGCAGTACTGCAGTGAAATGGTATGTAGGTAAACCAGACTGAGCCACTTGGCCTTTAGGCTAAGGAATATTCTTTTTTTATAAAACACTTCATTAATATGTAGACTTAGGAAACAGCTTTGATAAGTCAGGCTTCTCTTTGACTGAAACCAGTTGCAGACTGAAACCAGTTGCAGACTGAAACTAGCAGATGAAAAGCTGGTTGGATGTTAATTGTATCATATTGCTGAGGTGCTGTAAGAATAATCATTGTCCGAAATATTAGATAGCTACCTGAAATACCTACTGGAGATACTTGAAAACCATTTGATACCTATCTCCACTTGTCCAGAGTCCAGTTTTTCACATGTAGAAAAACCAGAAATCCTAGAGGCAATGCACAGAGTAGTTTTGTGGCATTAGGAACATGGCTACCAGCTGTAGTAACTCATGGGTGGATGTCTGGCAAGCCTAAATATTCAGAGGAATATTTGAAAAAACGTGGGACAAAAATACCAGGTAATGAAAGGAGAGAAAGAGGCAAACTATTAAAACCCCTGGTTAAGTAAAGACTTCCACACACTTCTAATAATGAGGACACACAACTGTTACAAAACGTGACTGTGCGTGCAAGCAAAAACTTTGCATCAAGTTTGGGCTTGTGGTAGTGAAGACAAACACAAGGATTATCTCAACCATCAACAGTCTTAGTGGATATTAATTTGGCAAGTAAAATAACACAGAACCTTGAATGAAAATATCATTTATTATTTATTACTAGAATATTACTGGTGGCATTCTATTGTCATAGTTATTTCTGGATACCTTACAAAAATTTTAAACGTAAATTAATGAGTATTTCTTATTGAGAAATGATACACTAACTAGTAAAATAATTTATTATCTGCTGTAACAATAAAGATATTCAGAAAAAAGCCTATTCGTATGTTTATCTATTTTCACATGCTGAAGCCAAAATCTTCTGAATCAATTTGAATTCTTTGTGGTACATGGAAGATAGAGGCTGAAACATGTCAGTATTTCATAAGTATAATGTTTTTCTGAAGTTGAAAATTTGGGATTTTTTGAAGTTGAGTGCTTTTTTACTCAATGTTTATTAACTCACTGGGGCAATAATTTTTATATGACAGCTTCCAAATTCAGACTGAAAACTCTCTTCTCAACTTAATGTAAAAATACCAAAGAATCCTGCTTCAAATAGAAGCTGCTGGAAAGTAATTTTCCTGTTTTAAATTGTAATGAAGTTATTTGTTCAATGTTGGGGAAGAAGAATATCAAGAATGCTTCTGAGAAGCCTTCCGCTGTCAGATATGTGCTCTTTGGTCTAAGAGATACATCAAGCAGCTATTTTTATCAACCTAAGAGTACTTTGTATACTTTATCTGAATGTTCATTTAGCTTTAAAGAAAACCCTAAGTTTTTAGCTCTTCCCTGCTACTTACTGATGGACTAGATAATCTTTGCTTTTTTCACTAGCATCAAGTGATGCTAGTGAATGCAAGTGATGATAATGAAGTTGCACATTCATTACAAATTACTGTTTGACACACTTGGATTTGGAAGCTTACTATGAATTTAACACTGTCCAATTCCTAATACCACAATTTACTTGTGGGCATGGACATTCAGTACCTATAACAAGACTGAACTCCCAGATAACAGTATAGCATCAGGTCCTCAATCACATATGTCGTGCTTCACAAACTACTCCTATAATAACTGCACCACATGTTCATGCAAATATAGTCAGTAAGAATTCAGAGTGGAGGGGCATAAAATAGTAAGACCTTGTGTCACTGGCTCAACAAATTTTGATTTTAAAGAACTAATTACATTAGTTAAAAGCTCAGATTTCCTTTAAATCTAAGAAGAATATATTAACAGCTATTAATTCCTTAATTCTTATTGCTTTAAAGCTACATGTCACGAATATGTAATTACAATTGCATGCACACTTTAGTAAAGATGGATGTTGTGTTTTTCTCTGCTGACACAGCTAATGCTTGGTGAAAAATTTAGGTGACAATGTTAAGCAACACATTCAAAAAAACCCAGCCCTTAGATACAGAAGTGATGACTCTCATTAGATATACAGTAACCATTTCTTATTAGTGATTTGTGCCTGAGATCAAAGTCATTAAATTAGATGTGGGAAACATTTCCAACTGTTAGCTTGAAATCAGACTTGGTCTACAAGTCAGGCCATAAAGGTAATTGTATCTTGCTCTGAACTCCAAAGTCTATTAGAGGTAACATACCCATGCTTTTATTTACCTCTGTAGGCGCAGAGTATAGGTATTCTGAACATTCTGTTGACAGATGTCATTATGAATTTGACATTAATGTCCAAATTTCAAAGGCAATTGACTCTCTTGTCCTTATTTGAAATGATTGTTGGCTGGGTTTATCAAACAGAAATAAAGCTGACCAGGAAAGACAATCTCTCTGGGACAGGGAACTGATAATGAAAATATAACAATTTCTTGTTATATACAAATCCACATCACAGAGCTAGTAACAAAAACAAGGGAGAATATGATTTGATTTGTTGGTTTGTGCTGGGTTTTTGCTTTGAAACATTTGCAACAATTGCATAATCTGTATAATCTAGACCTTATTTTGGTTTTGGTTTTAGGCACTTTGGACATTAAAATATATTTTTGGTTCTGTAAACAATCCTTTTGTAATGTGACTGTTTTCAACTACCTTTAAAATCTTATTGAAATCACTCAGTGGTATATCTCAATGCATGATATCATCATCTTTCTTCCTATAATACTTCTAAATTACATTGAGTATGATTAAAGAGTCTTTTCCTAAGCTAATATCAATCTGAACTAATGTTCTCATGGCAAACTGTTATACTCAATTACAAGGCTTTGAGTCTATATAGATTCTCCAAAGTTTTTCATTTCATTGCATTCACTCTTTTCTAAACAGCATATAGAAATGGTTGATGCTTTGTTTACTTTGAGTTCTCACATTACTTACAAAACTGAAACTTTCAGACTATGCCTGTATTCACTTTGCTGCAATGTATAGATACAACAAACAAAATCAGCTGTAGTCACTGCTCAGTGACTGTCTTGGGCAGAATCAAAAGTAAGAAGACAGTGATGATAAGCTGACTTGTAAAACAGAATTGGGAATATAAACTTAATGTGAGCTTTAAGAGAAGAGGAAAAGTCATCTGATTTGAAGTAGAGAAAAAAGGAGAGTCAAGTGAGTAAGGTAGTGTTTGCATGACGTACTAGAGGCATATCTGTAACGTTCTTGGAGGTTGAACAAAAGGTTGGATTAGATATGAGGTTCCCTTAAGTTAATAAATTGTTCTGTCAAAAAACTCTGCTGAAATAGGTATTGGATTGGGGATTAAGCAAGTTTGTACTTGACCTAAGGTAGGCTATATCATTTATAAAAGACAACTACAATCGCATAGTTTCTAAGGCTATTTTTAATTCCTATTTCATCTTACTTGAGTATTATTAGTCTTATAAGAAGTGACTACTGTCAATGAAAGTTGAAAAGTGTAAGTATGTAGGAATGAAACTGATTTTTATTTGGAGATACAGATTTAAGAAAAAGGCACATTTAGAAAAACAAAAAGCTATTAGAGGGTTCAAAAGTGATGAAAGTTAAACCTGCAGCTTGCAGCTTGTTTTTGAAAATGATGAGATTATAGTCTCTTTCCTATCTCTTCTTTCTTATTGAGAAAAATCACAAAATTTTATTTCACTGATGAACATTTGACTGAAATTGTATTTTCCTATGGGTAATTTAATAAATTTTTGAATTACTGTAGCACTTCTGAAGTCCTGTCAGAAAACTGTTGTTTTGCCTTCTTAAAGTGTTCTGATTCACTTGTTCTAATTCAGCATCAGATATTTGTTACACTTTTGCATGTAAACTGACTGTAAGGATTTATAACAAGAAAAGTTCTCTATGGCAAATTATGTACAATTATAAGATGCAAGCTTCATTTAAGGATAAATGTCTAAAAGGATTAAGGAACAACATTATCTGAATGTTATAAATAAAAGGTTATTTCAGTATTCTCTTCCAATGTTGATCTTGTCCATCTCCTTCATCTCAGCAAGTTAACAGATTAATATTTTAATCCTTTTTGTTCACTTTATATCCTTAAGGCATTTCTGTTTTAAACTGTTTTCTTCATAAAAAGACAAACAGAGGCAAAGTTAACAATGACATCTTTGTGCCTGGCATTACATTTTCCTGAGAATAAAATGCTGCTTCAAAACCAACATCTTGCTTTCTGGTTGGTTTTTTTTTGGGGGGGGGGGTTATTTTTTTTTTTTTTCTTTAAACTATTCTACCATTGAAAACCATAACTCTAAGTCAGAAAAAAAAAATTTAAAAAATCACCTTTCGGAACCAGGGAGCCTTTGAAGCAGGTACCACATAATTTCTTCTGACCCATTGCAATATCAAGTGACAGAGTAGCTAAAATAAGCCAAGTAAAATAGTATGTATTTTCTAAAATTCATATGAAATTAATGGTAGGTTCATAATTGAAGTTTTGTTTGTTTTCTTGTTTGTTTAAATCAATGACTGCTTAATAGGTATTTCAGATTATGAACAGTGAAATTTAACAAAATGAACCATTCTGTGTGGTCAGTGACTGGTAAATCCATATTCACTTACATCTGGCAATTACCTAATAATAGAAATATGTTCTCTACATTTAAACACTATTTAATGTTTTATTGATATTTACTTTTCAATTTCAAATCCTGTTAATAATTATAATTGTTTTTCTAAACTTCTAAATTGTTCTTTCTAAAGTCTTTGATCCAGTACTGAAATATTTGCTATCTGCAGTACCATGCAATGACAGTAATCATGTGCCAATAGAACTTGTAATCAAATCTGCCTAAAGATAAGATGCTCTTTTATAGCTAATCAGTATTTTCAGCTATATTCCCAATACATTTTTTCTTGACTGCATTAAGTTTATGAGATGCCAGGGAATCTAAAATGAAAAAGCTTAATATGAAGATGACTTCAGATGCTTGTTTTCATGACAAGAAGATACACCAATGTTAGGTCTCAGACATGATCTACATCTCATGTATATTTTCTGTATTAAGCTTCACAGGAAATGAAAGCTAATATTTGGACAAAAACATTTCAGCTATACTTGTCCCGAGGCAGTGGAATAAAGAATTCAGGAAACTAAAGGAATAGTAAAATATAGAAGCTTCATTCTCATACCTTGCGGTCTTTTTTATTTGTTGATTTTTAGCATATGTACTAACGACTATCTCTAAAGTAATGTGATTAGACATGAATGTGTTGGCCAGAACTTGAAGGTGAATCTGTTAACATCTTTCCCATATAGTGCACCCTTCAAACCACATTTAGTATCTTCTAAACTGAAGGAAAATAGATTTTTATTAACATAGAAACTAGATTACTGACATTCTTGAAATGTTAGTTTCATGAAATTTAAATAGAAATCTAAGAGTCCAAGTTACTACTAGAAAATAAAACTTTCCCCTGCTCATTGTGTCCTCATGGATGGATTTGTGTTTCTTGAAAGCTATATACTGTGTGAATAAAATGTTGCTAACCTGCTTCTGAAATGTAAATGCTGTAAGGATACTGTGAAACAACTTCCAGTTTTTATTGTTGTCACTGACCTAAATTTATGTTCAGTAAAAATCCTTCAAGCAATACAACTATGCCCTAGAAAGCAGTCTTCATGGGCTACAGGTACAGTCAAAAACCTGTTAAACTAAGCATTATATACATACTAAGTGAACAGTATTTACTCTAAAGTCTAGAGACAGGACAAATAATATAGGCACTGAGAAATAAAGGGTGGAATATGTTAATCTTGTTTACCTAATTAAAAGTTAAATGTCTCTGTTTAGTCTGCTTTATAGTCAATGGAAAGAATTAGTCACTTCTAGAGGCTGCAATCTGATTCAGATACACTCTAGAAATTCTTGTTTAATTCACTTGACAAGGAAGGGATCCTAGCATTATGTGTTTAACCATAGGTGTCTGGCTGCTCCTGATATTTAAACTGTGTTTCAGATTAGATTATTTGAAGAAATCCCATTCAGAAAGACCAAAATAGAAGCCATATGCCAGGAAAAGTGGCAGAGCTGAAGCTATGACCCAGTTCTCCCAACTGCCATCTCATCACAGTTCACTAGTGCATACTTTTATTTTTCTTGGATTGCTACTGGCTTTGACTTAAAAATGAAAACCATCTTCATATCCGTATTTTACCATATATATTGCTGGAGTTTATAATGAATAAGACTGCCACCTATTGAAAGACCAATGTTATGGTCATTCTTCTTCACAACAACCAGCCAAGATAGGAGTGAAAACTAGGTCAGCTCATCTGATAAGAACAGGAGGCATGATGGTCAAAAATAACTTTGCAATTTTTGATATAAAAAAAATAGATTTTGCATTTGTAAACAAGAACACTATGTTCTTTTATAATGTACTTCAGATTTGCTTGCTGTCATCAGGAAGACATTTCAGTCGGACAAGAAGTGGGAAGGAAGGGCAGCTAGAGATTACATGACTGGATTTGTTGTGGAAAAATTTTATTTGCTTAATATGGGTTGCTTGATGGATTGTTGATATATTGCATCAATATGTTTCAGCTGAACTTTTTATTTAAACCCGGAAGTACATAATGTTTGAGTATCTGTTAGTGGGGGTGGTGTTAATAGTGGAAGGCTATAAATCACTCCAGTAGCTAAAGGATATTTTGTACATTTAAAGTTCATTGATTGTGTTTTTGCTGATGAAAGGCTTCGTCATGGAAGGCTGCATAAATAATGTAAACAGTCATTGTAGTATAAACAGAAACAAACTTCTCAAGTACCCAGAAAGAAAAACCAAAAAAAGATGCCTGAAATTTATTACATATTTTTCCAAAATATATTATGGAATAGAAAAGCAGTTTTCAGCAGGTGCTTTTGCTTTTTCTTTTCAAACTATGTTTCTGTTCTGTACCAACTTATGAAACGTAAGCAGCTGATCAGAATTAGGTAGCATTAGGTAATGAAACTTAACACCAGAAAGGCAACAATAATAATATACTGGTTATCTACTGGTAATAAATGCCTTGACAGCTGACATTAAGGGGCAAAAACTTTATTTGAATGTATTTGATAACCAGTAAAAAAATACATCGACTAGTTGGCAATCTCGGTAACCCTGGCATAAACTAGTGGACATCTTCTTCCAGATGCAATTTTTCTGCTTCTTTCTGGTAGAGAAGTACGTCTTTGTCTTTCCTTATGTTTTCTTGTGAGCTAATTGTGTACCTACAGAATTCGTGAAATGGAATGTAGTCAAAGAGGAAGACCGACATGTACAGGCTTGTAAGCCTTGTGTGCAGTCACTTCATGCCTAAGGAAACCCCGGGACTCCAATGTCAGGAAATGAAAAGTCGTGTCTTCAGGTTACATTTCTCAAAGAAAGCTCATGTGCTTCATCTCTAATGTTGAGGGGATGAAAGCACGGACCCAGAGCGTCTTCATGCAGTGAATCGCTTTATTGCCTACTGCTCTAACTTTTTATACCTTTCTAACAACAGTTATTTTTAGCCTATTGCTCTAGCTTTTACACCATTCTATTTGTAGCCTGTCATGTTTAGTTCCTGACTTATAGTTTGTTTGTTAACACTGCTTGCTTTCTCACAGCCAGTCCCAGAGTAGCCAGTCTCTTATCTTTATGCTCTCTCCTCCTCAGCCAGGTGTCTTGGTATCTTATGCTCTCTCCTCTTCAGCCAGCTGGGTTGCTCTGCTTGATTGTACTTTGTTTCTTCTTTAACTCTTTCTTCTCCAGCCAAGCAGTTACTTCTCTTTGGCAATAATCAAATAGTTTCCATTGTCTCCCACATAATGTGACAAAATAGTTGTTTATAATGAAAAGTTTCATATCAGAGCTTGCAACCCTGGAACAACTCAATTCTTGCTACGCTTCTGGTGCTTACAGGTTTTTCTGTCATCTAAAGCAGATTTAATATAATTTTAGAAACATCAGTTTAAAAAATAAATAAATAAATCATGCTAATAGTGATCATTTCTTATCCCAAATCAGTTTCAAAAGGGATCTCAGTAACTACAGGTGGTTCTTGGTGGTTCTTGTGGCCTTACCCTAATGAGAATTTAGTTTAGAAGATGTTTCCTCTACATACAGTTATCCTGTGACTGTGAACATAGTGCCAGTTAGACTTCCCAGCATGGCATCTTTCTCACAAGTTTGCATTTTAACAAACAGCTGTGTGAGTTACTTGCAGCTTGTATACACAGAAGGATCTAAAGCATACCTTTAAGCTTTTGAATTCTGGTAACAACTTACACTTTTGCTTTAAACTAGTTTTATTCTTTTGTAACTGCCTTGCAATTGTTCCTCACTGCATGTTTAGTTCTTCCTTGTTTTGAAGCATTTACTGATTAGCCATCACCTGTCTTTGAATGTGCTACTTCTTTAACAGCTAAGGTATTACATTTTCAGCTAATGACAGTGAGGAGCTGGTACTTGCAGTAGCCAAAATTATTACGAATTATTACATCACATACTCAAATTATTACATTTGAGTAATTCCCTAAGATTTAGGGAATAAGATGAGAAAATCTTAGAATCATAGAATAGTTAGGGTTGGAAAGGACCTTAAGATCATCTAGTTCCAAGCACCCTGCCATGAGCAGGGACACCTAACACTAAACCATATCACCCAAGGCTCTGTCCAACCTGGCCTTGAACACTGCCAGGGATGGAGCATTTACCACTTCTATGGGCAACCCGTTCCAGTGCCTCACCACCCTCACAGTAAAGAACTTCTTCCTTATATCTAACCTGAACCTCCTCTGTTTAAGTTTAAACCCATTGCCCTTTGTTCTGTTGCTACAGTCCCTGATGAAACATCCTTATAGGCCCCATTTAGATATTGGAATGCTGCTATGAGGTCTCCACACAACCTTCTCTTCTCCAGGCTGAATAGCCCCAAATTTCTCAGCCTGTCTTCATATAGGAATCAGGATTCACAGAAGCTTTTCTTAAGATTGTGAAAAAGTTGAACTTATGAAAAATTTACTAATCTAGTAAAAAAGTTTTCATCTCCCCAAAAGAAATATCTCGTATAGGGTGTGTGTAGCATAGTGCAGGAGACACAAAAAACATAATTGTAGGTGATTTGGGGCATTAAAATGAGTTGTTCTGTTTAACAAAAACATTTATTGGTCTTTGTATATGAATTCAATTATCAGCTGAGATCATTATTATCTCTTAATGCTTCTGTAAAGATTGTGTTCTATAATAAGGGTGTGAAAAGGTTCTTGCTGTGCCTGCACAGCTCCAATGTTTTCTGGAAGAAGAAAATAATGGGAAATCTAACAGTTTAAAAGACTGTGAAGTGGAAGCTGCACATTTTTTATGCTCACTGATTTTTAAATATGATGGACATGATGATTACCAAAGCTTTACATTTAAGAAGGTTATCATATGCATGGCATTCCTCTGATTTTTTTCCTTCTATTTCTAAACAACTGACAGCACCTATCATCTATTTAAAAGTCTCTCCTGATTAAATTTGATAAACCTAATGGGATATATGACCTTTCCCAATGGTCTATTACTAGGGACCTCAAAGGACTGAAAAAGGAAGAGGTGTTTCCTAACAGGTGCTTCCTTTCTGAGAACATGCACTACCCTTTACTGAAGTCAGAAAGGTGGGGTGTGACCACTTGAACTTGCAATGGACATGGCTGGCACTTCTGCTGACATGTTCTTTCTAATGCAAATAATGACATACTAAATTGTGACACTCACTGCAGATTATTTGTTTTCATCCTCGTTTGAAAAATTAGAAGCCCCAATTGTGGATGATCTAAAATTATAATATTAAGAGAACCCATTTAATACACAAGAAAAAATGAATTAAAATAGTAATGTGTGTAGGATGCTTGCCATTCTGAGAAGTGTCATCTTTCTCTAAAGAAATTGCAGAAGGAACAGATATGTTACGATACACTTGAAGAAGTGAACACTCTTGATGCTTAGTTCCAGATTATTACAATCCCTCAGTGCAGATAATCAGTCCACAATTAAGCTCCGTTGGAATGATCAGCAGAAAGTTCAGAAAATTCTTGCATATTCCCGCAAACAGTAAGAAGTTCTAATTTGATTCAGTCCTTCATTCTGGGATGGTACTAGATTGCTCATGTGTCCATAGTGTTATGAAGTCAAGTCAGTACACGCTATTGGGTAATATTTTCAAGTCAACCAGGAAGATTTCAGTAATAGAATTTTTGAAGACAATATTTATTATCCTAATAAAAGCCAGAATAAAAAGGTAACAGGATTTCAATATATGAACTTGCAAACTATGCCAGGCTTACGAATAGTATGTGTGTGGACAAATCTGAGCTGCAAAATACAATGTTCTGCCATTTTACGGGTTTAGGGACACCAAAGGTTAACTGGAAATTTCATGAGGTTCATGGGCACAGGTTGTGAGAATAGTGGTAGCCTGGACAAATCAGACAATAGCAGAGTTTCTTGCCTGCAATTTGTGAAAGCCAACATGACTGGCCTACTGTGGTGCTATAATTTTATGAGTAAACACCAGGAAAAGGAAGTTCACGTGCTTCCTACAGTAAGCACAGGAGGCTGGAGGCATGAACAGTTGACCCCACGAAGGATGACTGCAAAAGCTAATGAAGCACTTGGCACATGGTGCACATTGATATTAATGCATTTGGAGTTTTATGCCTTTGAGGAAATAGGACATTGTAAGCTACTATAGTCCAGACTTGCACCATTTTGTAAGTCTGAAAAAGTAAACTTTTACCTTTTTGACTTTTCCTGAGAAATTGAGGGGAATTCCAGTGAAAATTATTTCTGTGCACTCTAGATGCATGGGAAGATGCTTCTTCTTATACCATAAAGGAAATTAAGTTTAGAAAAAACAAACCAAACATCTTACTAAAAAATAGTTAAAACTGCTATCTAAGGTGCAAAAAGGGAAAAGGTAACCATGACAGGTCAGTGCTGTGTTGTTTAGTAGCTCTAAAGCTATTTTTCCAGACAATATTATCCCTTGAAGTGCACTTCTTCAGAGAACCTGCTGCCATCCTGTTGTGTTCACAGTGTAGCAGAGACTCTAAGCCTGAGGTTCATACAGTCATGAGGTGACATACAATACAACAGACTAAGTGGAAACCAAGCAGTAAAGTTTGGTTTTGCAGTAAGGTTTGGAGACAGGTATTTTAATACACTGGAACAGGCTGCCCAGAGAAGTAGTGGATGACCCATCCCTGGAAGTGTTCAAGGCTAGGTTGGATGGGGCTTTGAGCAACCTGGTCTAGTGGAAGGTGTCCTTGCCCTTCCACATGGCTGGGGGCCTTTAATTATATGATCTTTAAGGTCCCTTCCAATCTAAACCATTCTATGATTCTGTGATACTCATCAGTCATTTTATTTGACATTTTCAAACCAAGGCTGGCTGAATAAATTTGGTCATTATTCAGGCTCACTAAAAAATACTGGTTCAGGTGAACTGAAGTTACTCATCAACCTTTTAAGATGGGAAAATGTGAAAAAAGAAAGTTTAATTTTAGAATTAAAAAAATTTTTTCTGAATTTTGAAGTAAAATTGGAAAAAAAAATACCCATAGTTTGTCTCACTATTTTAACTTCTACATTTTTATGCCTCAAATATTTATACCAGCTAAGACACTGAATAATCAAATATGTGAACTTGTAGTAGTATGTATGTGTTACTGTTTGTCTTATTCAGATATTTATTGTCTCACCTGATATGTTTTCCAGCCACATGAAATAATTTTTCAACCACTCATCTTGTGATTATCATCTTTCTTGCAGATTTATTGTTCTTCTCTAGAGTGTACAAGCTGGTAAGATGATCATCTGAAATCTATGGCTGTGTCCATCAGTTCCTCTCCGTTTTTTCTTTTCCAATGCAAAGTACTTGAAATTCACCATAGACATTAGAAATTGTGGTGTATTAAGCCTAATTTATTATAGACTTAATGATTACACGTCGGGACTACTCACATACTTAAGGTTTAAGCACATGCTTGACTTGGTTAACATTAACTTATAGCATTATCTTTTCTGTACTGACATCTTTTAAAAAACATGTTCAAGGAAGTTCAGGCTGTTTAAAACTAGGCCTTCAAAAATTTTATTAGTAAAAAAAAATGTTCGAAAATTCCTTGCTAAAATCTCAAGGTTAATGTCAACATCTTTTTCAATGTATAAAAAAATCAAATAATTCTTAGTTTAGCTATGGCCATAACTACATTGTATAGTGGAATAACTATAACCACTATTATGGCTATAATCACAACTGTCAGCAAGTGAAAATACCAGTTTTATAATGTAGTATTTCATCTTTAATACTGAGGCAACTGAGACAGTTAAGTGGGCTCATAATCACATATTAGTGGGCCTTCTTAGTTACTATAATAATCAATTGGATTATTTCCACATTTCTTTTTGATTAGCTTCTGCAACTCACTTTTAAAAAAGATCGTTAAAAATTTTTCTCTGAGATCCAAATGCTGTTACTCCAAAGCTCCACATGAAATGTATGTATTTTTATAATGATGGAGATCTTTAAAAATTAAATATTTGAAAGAGAAGCTACAATTTTAAAACTGTAAATTCGTCTTGTTCAAATGAACAAGAATTTAATTTGTATAAACAATTGCTTGCAACTTCACTTATAATAAGAGAAGTTATGAGCAAAGATGGTATTAATTAGGCCTTTGTCTCTTTAATATTTCATTTATGTGGCTGTCTCTAAATTGATATTAAATTTCAGTTTTTAATGCTGAACACAAAATGTTTGATGTATTAGAATGATCTGAAAATCCAGAGGAGATAATGATGTTTGTTTATTAAGAAAGCTTCATAATAATAGGGGTCAGGTAGTATCTTTTCAGAACTTGAAAGAATATTTTCTAATTTGTATAAGTGTAAATTAAAGATAAGCCCCAAGTATGAGATGTATAGCCTTTTTACAAAAAGCCACTCCTTGGATTTATCAATCCTGCTTTTTGTGGCAGTATTTTGAACCATTCTGCCTGAAAGAAAAATACCAGATTAATTTAAATTTAGACAAATTGCAGTATGTTTCAAAACACAGAAGAAATCCTTCATTAAAAATTCTAATCAGAGACTTATGACCCTCCCCATATCTTTCATCCTCGACTGATTCCTCAAGTCTTGTTTTCACTTGTGTTTTGGCAGCTCTTTCTGTCTCTTTCTTGGTAAACTGATCTGCTATTTTCGCTTTGCCTTCCACGTATCCCATTGCATGTGTGTTTTGCTGTTTTCTCCTGAACTTGTCATATCCCACATCTTGTTTTGAAAGTTTCTAGCTACTTAACATCTTTTTAACTCAATATATGTCAAAAAACTCCTCAGTGTGTGTGTGCTGCAGTATTTGCTGTTTTAAAAAGATTCCCATCTTAAAAGGTCAGTCCAAGGATTCTGTAAATCAGTGCAAAAGCTCACTGCATTCAGTGTGGTATAAACTAGACTATATATCTCCTCTTTTAAGTCCAAACTTTTGGTTGGCTATATCTGTCTATTTTTTCTTAGTATAACTTGACCCAAGAAAGAGGTTTTGCAGTTCTATAAGGAAATTCTAGACAACAGCAAGATTTAAAACAAAACAAAACAAAAAAACCTAGAGGGGGCTATGCAAAAAATAAAAGTCAACCTGCAATGTATGGTTTGTGCATGCCATCTCCAAGAAGATAAACATTTACACAAAGGGATTTTGTTAGGAGCTGCCAAGAACATTTATGCAAGAGCTTAGTAGTCATGTTCACAGTTTACAAGTCAATCTGATAAGAAAGAAAAGAATTCAAAATTTTACAGCATCAGCAAACAACTCATGGAAAAGTAAATAAAATTAGAGGGTACTCAGTGGATATCTTGAGACCAAAATCACCCTGTAAGAACACACCTCAGGCTCGGTAGTGTAGTATGTCATTGCACTGATAACTGAAGTCATAGTAATAACAAGAATAATACCACTTAGATCTAAACTAAATTTAGAAAGTGTACCCATATCTTCATAAAAATCTTCGGAACTAATTAACTCTACCTGTGGCAGTATAAAATACGTTCAGATTGCCTGTCAGTAGACCCTGAGCATCTCACTGGAAAGACTGCCTTCTCTGTCTGACAATCAGTCAGTGCACTGTGGAAGTAACTAGGTTAATTTCTTAATATTGTTGATAACTATTTTGTAGAGTAAGGCCTGGCGCTCGAAGTAAGCTATAAGCGCCACGTAGAATTATACCTTATAAGGTAAAAACCGCTGACTTGCCCCCTGATTGGCTGACACGCTCAGTTCCGCATTGCGAAAGGTATATAATGCTCACTGTGTGCACAATAAACGCTATTTGGTCATCCGCCATATTGGTGTCTGTGGTCTCTAGCCCTAAGCCAGGGGGATGGCTCAGCTCTGCAAGTCTTGGCTGAAGCAACGCAGCAACAAGTGGTGACCCTGACATGATCCAGGCGAGATCCACTCGGAAGGCAGAGGTGTAGCTCGAGCATGGAGGTAATGATTAAGGTACTAAAACCTTGGCAAAGGAATTCAAGATTTGTATCAAATCTGGCAGCTTTAAGGCGTGCCTGGAATCTTTGATTCACAGTGGGGTGATCACTCACCCTGCCCAGATATTTAATTCACAGAATTGACCACAACTTAAACAAACTCTGGTCGAGAAAGACGAAGCCATCACGACAGCTCGCGATGAGAGTATCAGCTCTGGATGCGAAGCTGCTGTAAAAAGCGAAGCCACCAGGAAAGGCAAAGCTGCTGAAAGATGCGAAGCCGCCAGGAAGGGCGAAGCCGTGACAAAAGGTCGCTATGAATTTAAAGGAACCGCACTGGACGCAGGTGAGTGGTCAGGGAGGACATGGGAATCACTGTCCAAAGAGGCAGCTGGAGTAAAATTCCTCCAAT
>NW_009921444.1:553-1474 GCF_000696875.1 Nestor notabilis | reverse complement strand
GAGAATTGTTAAAACAGTAGAATTCTGCACTGATGACAAAGATTGGCTTTTGTTACTTGATAGGTAGAAAAACGTAGAAAATGGAATGGAAAAGCTGTGAAAACTGGAGTGATTCATTCCCTCCAGAGCTCAGCTAGAAGCCAGTTCTGATCCCATCACCCCTGCACTTGTCCAGTTTGATCCAAGCCCATTCTTCTTTCATGTGGTGATCAAGGGAGTCAGCTTCAGAGCCTCAAATGCAGAGTGGTGGAGACAGATGCCACAAGGTGTCCCACACAGTGATGGGTGTTCAGCCGCTGTGGAAGCCATCACATTCCATTTTAGACAGCATCACAGAGTTTCATTCCCTGGCTCTTCTCACCCAAAATCAAATCTCCTTGAGGTACACACCGGACTTGCTATCCCCTCACATTACCCACCAAGTGCCCCCAGGGCCTTGAGCAATACAGTCCCACAAGTGGGTTTGCTTTTGCCTGAGGCAGGAACAACCCAGACTTTTACCTAACAGATTCTTTACATGCACCACAGGAACGTTTCCCCCTCTATTGGATGCAAAACTTCTGACTGGGCTGTGTGAGCCTGTTGGCAGATCTCCTGGTGTAGATCAACCAGGTGGCTTTTGCTAAATGTGTATCCCAATGGTCGAAAGTCTCACCACCCATTGCTTTCAGTATGGTTTTTAGCAGCCCATTGTACCTCTGGATTTTCCCAGAGGCTGGTGCATGGTAGGGGATGTGACAGACCCACTCAATGCCATGCTCTTTGGCCCAAGTATCTATAAGGTTGTTTCGGAAATGAGTCCCATTGTCTGACTCAATTCTCTCTGGGGTACCGTGTCGCCACAAGACTTGTTTCTCAAGGCCCAGGATAGTGTTCTGGGCAGTGGCGTGGGGCACAGCGTATGTTTCCAGCCATCCGGTG
>NW_009921444.1:0-268 GCF_000696875.1 Nestor notabilis | reverse complement strand
CCCCTGATGTTGCCAATCTAATTCCTTCTGAGCCACCTCAATCTTAGCAGCCTGATCCACTTGTTGGTTGCTCTGATGTTCCTCAGTGGCCCAACTCTTGGTTACATGAGCATCTACGTGGCTTATCTTCCCTATCAGGTTCCGCACCCAGGCAGTGACATCGTGCCACAGTGCAGCAGCCAAGATGGGTTCACCTCAGTGTTGCCAGCCATCATTGCTGAATGAGAAAAATGGCCAGTACTTTATGTCTACTGGCTTTTTGGTGCGG
>NW_009921443.1:10923-13897 GCF_000696875.1 Nestor notabilis | reverse complement strand
TCCCTCCCTTCTTCCCTTCCTCCCTCTCTACCTCCCTCCCTCTCTCCCTCCCTCCCTCCTTCCCTTGTAACTGCTTTGCTGGCAGGCTGGAGAATTGGCAATCTCCTGGCAAATGCAGGATCACTGATACTGGAACACGCTCCTGGTATGGGTGAAATATGGGTAAAACCAGCATGGCCTGAAACCTCTCAGTAGAAAGAGGAAATAGCAGTGGGGGTCAGCAGGATAGGAGAGCAGTGGGGGCTGCAAGAGATGCTCATGTATAATCCCCTTCTCCAAAGCTGGAAACAGTCTTCAGCCTGGTCTCTCTCCTGGTTAAGCAGACACAACCACAGGGCAGAGGAGGTTTTCCTGTCCTGAGACATCTTGGTGAGAGCGCTATCAAAAGCACGAGTTTTTTGTAGGGCTTGAATAGTACTTCCCTTCAAAAAGGTTTTCTTGATTATTTCCCAGCTAACTGGAAACCTTTGAAGTAGCTCAAACGTCACAGGAGGAGACAAAGGGAATGGCTGTGAGGACAGTACAGGGTAGACCCATCTTCTAGATGCTTAGCTTAAATTGTTCCTCTCCCAGAATCAGTCCTCTTGCTAGCTAAAGCTGCTCCTGCAGCTGACCATGGGTCAGACCATGTGTGCTTTGTGGTAGCCATATAAAACACTTGAAAATTACCTAACATCCAGAGTCAGTGTGGACAACACATGCAGTGTGAGCAACACAACAATATTTTATGCTATATCTATAGTCACAGTGTCTCAGTTTCCAATTTCTTGCATGCTAAAGATCTTCTGCTCCAAAAGATAAAAAGAAGTGGTAGCTTGACTCAAAGTATCTAAACAAGACATAATTAAAAATGGTGTTTGGCATCAGTATTGTACTCCAAACCAAGGAACATAAATTCTCCTCTGCCCTTCCGTCACCTGTAGTAGATTCTTTGCAGTTTGCATACTTTCTATGGAGGCCTCCCATCTACCCAAGTATCAAATCAATAGTAAGCAGGAAATCAAATCCAAAGAGATCGTTCCAGGCATGTCGGAGAAGAAAGGACATTTCTAACAACACAAACTCTTCCTTCTCCCAGAATGTAACTGCCTTCCAGTATAACTGTGTAGATCTCTGCCACTCACTCATTTACTCGCTCACTCATTCACTCTGTGACTGGCTTTTTGAAACAGACCTCTGGAAATCTCCTGTGGAGACACATCATTAGGCAATCCAAAATTGCCCATAGGGAGGAGCGCTGGTGAGACAGCTGGCATCCTGAGATAGAGCAGAAGAACTTGTGATGCCTTCATTAATAGCTATGGGAAAGGCTGGAAACAAATTTATTCACCGTTATCATTATTGGTTAATAAGAAACTGGACATGAGCAGGCAGTGTGCTCTTGCAGCCCAGAAAGCCAACTGTGTGCTGGCTGCATCACAAAAAGCATTACCAGCCCATTGAAGGAAGTGATCCTGCCCCTTGACTCTGCTCTTGTGAGACCCCACTTGGAGTTCTGTGTGCAGTTCTGGTGTCGTCAACATAAGAAGGACATAGAACTGTTGGAGCAAGTCCAGAGGAGGCCACAAGGACAATCAGGGGCTGGAGCTCCTGTATGAAGACAGACTGAGGACACTGGGGCTGCATGGAGACTTCAGAGCAGGTTCCAGTATATGAAGGGGACCTACAAGGATGCTGGCAAGGGACTCTTCATCAGGGAATGTAGTGATAGGACAAGAGGTGGTGGGTTTTAAACCAAGTTAGATACAATTAAGAAGGTCTTTTCTCTGGGGTTGGTGAGGCACTGGAACAGGTCTGGTGAGACAGCTGGCATCCTGAGATAGAGCAGAAGAACTTGTGATGCCTTCATTAATAGCTATGGGAAAGGCTGGAAACAAATTTATTCACCGTTATCATTATTGGTTAATAAGAAACTGGACATGAGCAGGCAGTGTGCTCTTGCAGCCCAGAAAGCCAACTGTGTGCTGGCTGCATCACAAAAAGCATTACCAGCCCATTGAAGGAAGTGATCCTGCCCCTTGACTCTGCTCTTGTGAGACCCCACTTGGAGTTCTGTGTGCAGTTCTGGTGTCGTCAACATAAGAAGGACATAGAACTGTTGGAGCAAGTCCAGAGGAGGCCACAAGGACAATCAGGGGCTGGAGCTCCTGTATGAAGACAGACTGAGGACACTGGGGCTGCATGGAGACTTCAGAGCAGGTTCCAGTATATGAAGGGGACCTACAAGGATGCTGGCAAGGGACTCTTCATCAGGGAATGTAGTGATAGGACAAGAGGTGGTGGGTTTTAAACTGAAATAGGGGAAGTTCAAGTTAGATACAAGGAAGAAAGTCTTTTCTCTGGGGTTGGTGAGATAGGTTGCCCAGGAAGGTTGTGAATGCGCCAGCCCGGGAGGTGTTCAAGGCCAGCCTGGACAGAGCCTTGGGTGACATAGTGTGGTGTCCCTGCTCATGGCAGGGGGGTTGGAACTAGATGATCTTAAGGTCCTTTCCAGTCCTAACTATTCTATGATTGTATGATTCTATGATCACTTACCATCTCCTGACAATTTTCCTATTAAACCTCATTCTTTACCCTTATGATGCCCTGTGGCGCTTCTCTCTGATAGGTGTAAGGAGCCAGGGACAGCAGCTGGTAGCTGTGTACAAAAATGCCAGTCCCATAACCTGGCAGGAACTCGGGAACTGGAACAGAGTGGACAATGGATCAAAGATGGTGAAAGAGACACATAGGAGCAGAGCGAAAGTATGCGTAAAGCAAAGTCCCTAGGAAGAAATCCCTGGGAAAGAAGGAAAATCAGGAGGCTGAGCTAGAAAACTTACTGCCTTGCCCAGAAAATGAGGAAAAAAGGAATAATTGGACATGAAAGAAGGAAGACTCAAAAGGAAAGCTAGCCACATGCAGGGGATCGGAAATACAGAGAAATCATGTTAGCTAGGATCAATATTTCACATACTCTCCCAATCACCTCTGC
>NW_009921443.1:0-10905 GCF_000696875.1 Nestor notabilis | reverse complement strand
GAGCACTGAGAATGCAGCATTTCTGATTACAGAGGACCACAGGCTCCTGTCCAGGTTTGGCTTTGCAGCTCGTTAGCCATGCAATGGAGGATGGACAGGAGGCTGCGGGGTGAGAGCCCTTCTCTTGGATTTGATATGATGTGCGTGTGTGTGGGGGGAGGAATTACCGTAGCCCAACAAGTGCAAGGTGTTTTCACACTTAATGCGTTTCCCCAAGGTCTCTAGCAAAGGTGTCAAGGTGAACATCAAACAGACCTGAAAAGCCCCAGGAATTGGGCTAAGGAGGCAGTTGCCATGGTAACAGAGTGGCTTATGGTAGACAATACTGACTGTCACATTCATAAACTCACTGTGCCGAGGCAGCATCTCAGAGGAGCCATTAAAGCAACCCCAAGACTGAGCAGAGAGCAAGCTGGGCCTGGGGCTTGGGCTGACCTCCTGCTGCCAGGGTGTCGTCAGGCACAACCGTGTTGCACCAGGGCGCTCTGAGGAGCACGCACAGATTTCCTGTGTCGGGGCATGGCTGTGCTTGGAGGTGTGCTTGTAGCCAGGAGGGCTGGGCTGGGCTGTTGTTGTTCCAGGGGCTTGGTGCCGTCTGAATGCACCTCACCTGGTGTGCTGGAAAGTGTGTGGCTTGATGTTTTGTGCTTTGGCAGGGGCCTGCAGTTCTCACACATAGACACAAGTAATGTCCTGATCCGCACTCTGAGCTCTGCCACCAAATGACACTGTGCCTTGGGCAAGTTGCAGCAGCAATTGATGCGTTCAAACCAGTACCAAACCAGCTGCTGTCTGGTAGCAGTGGTGGAATGTAGGTTCAGAGGCTCAGGTAGAAGATGGATATGAACCCATTCTCCATTGTTATTCCACGTGGTACGGGGAGAGAGAGGGAAGTTCAAAAGCCACCAGATGGATCCAAACCACAATGTTATGTTTTAAATTCATGTCATGACCTAGCTCAAGATTAACCTTCAGGATAAGATTTACAAAAGATAGCTGAGCAGTGGCATTTTTTTCTGTTACCAGAAGGTGGTACTTATAATTTTTACATTTGCCCTTTCCTGGAGGGATCCGGTGTTCGGTTCCCTGAAGCCTACACCCTGGTATTGTTCACAGCACCTGCTGGACACAGTCAGTGATCTAGTGCCACTCTGTACTTTAGCCACAGCCCAGTGAGCAGCCACACACTGAAGACATACATAGAGATCATATGGCATATTTCCCAAATATGCAACAAAACATACATACATACACACTTACTTCTTGCATCATTATTTCTCAGTGAAGCAATCTCATATTGGATCTCTGTCATTACAAGAATTTTGGTTTCTAATGTACTTGAAAAACTTCTTAACTATTGATTGCAAATGCAGATTTTTCTACCTTGATCTTAACTGCCTTTATCAGTTTTCTGTTCTCTTAAATGTCTGCTTTCCAGAGACTGTTAAATATTGCACCTCTCCTGGTGCTCCTGGCAGGTGGGTTGTTAAGCAGCAGGAGCTACAGCTGCTGAAAAGAAAAGATGGGCCTTGAGGAAAGAGGAATGTGGGACAGACAGATGGGGCAAGGTGAAGGGGTGTGGTTTGACTCGGATACCTGGAGGGTCTGGGAAGAGAAGAAATGGATGGGTGCCTAAGAGATGAGATTGTTCTTGGCAGCATCACAGCCTATATACTGAAGAACTGCAACAAGAGGTTTAGAAATGTGATTGGCCGTCTTCCATTGGTCTGCAGCTGTGCTTCACATCAGGAATCTCAGCAGTTTACTGTGTGACATCTTGCCACTTCACTGATCAAGGTAACATTGTCCAGCCACAGGAAAGGGAGGGAAGACACAGGGAAGAAGCAGAGGGAAGAGAGAAAGTTGGCTCAGCCCTGGATATGCACAAGGAACAAGAAAATCCCTGCTGGACACAAAGAAAAAAGACAGGAAGGATGAAAAGACTCATAAAAATTGAGAAATATCCAAAGGTTAAAGAACATCATACAGTGAAGGACAAGCATCATGATGCGGTATGATAGGGTCTAGGAGAAAGCACAGGTCCAGCAATAGTGTTCTTCCCACTCCCCAAAACTAATTTGAAGTGACAATAATGAATGCTTCCAGCTGATAAAAGAATGAGAGGAAGGAGTCCTATACAAGCCCCTGCTCCCCAGTGTGTTTCTGGAGCTTATCTCTTTTCTTTGCCCAACAGATGAATCTTCTTTGGACCCCATTGCAGAGCATGAAAAGCCACAAACCAAAGCTAGAGGAGCCGTTTGCATAACTTTATGCAAAAAGTAGGAGACATCCCTGTGATTCCTAGAGCTCCGATCCACCATGTTCTCCTAGTGAGAGGAGCAGGGCCTCCTAGTGAGAGCTGTAGGGCCACTGGCTGACTTCTCACCTAATATCCAGCACTGTTTTACTCTCCTTGCATAGCTCTACTTCCTCAGTGGAGATGGCTGAGCACTTTGATGATGTGGTACCCATAATCTGATATAAAAGTGATACGCACCTCAGCCTGTTCCACCACTGACTGCTACCGCATACCCCTCAGCAATTTTCCATACAAGAGATTATGAGGGGAAGGCCAATGTCCGTGCGTGGGAGATGGAGTAGCAAAGCAGCCTCTGAGCTAGCAAAGCAGCCTGGCTGTTGTGTGGGGTCCTGCAGAGCTACACAAACAATGGGTTATGCAAATAATACCTTAGGCTACTTTTTTCATGTTTGCAGACTGTTTATACACAGCTATAAGCATAAAAGTATTTGAATGCAAATGGAAAAGCATCATTTGGTTTATGTAAGGTCTGAATATTTCACACGCTACTTCATAGAATCATAGAATCGTAGAACAGTTAGGGTTGGAAAGGACCTTAAGATCATCTAGTTCCAACCCCCCTGCCATGAGCGGGGACACC
Source organism: Nestor notabilis (assembly GCF_000696875.1). Taxonomy (NCBI): domain Eukaryota; kingdom Metazoa; phylum Chordata; class Aves; order Psittaciformes; family Psittacidae; genus Nestor; species Nestor notabilis. Next base: position 8,005 of record NW_009921443.1, on the reverse strand, counting down.
ACACACTAAACTGTGTCGCCCAAGGCTCTGACCAATCTGGCCTTGAACAACGCCAGGGTTGGAGCATCCACAACTTCCTTGGGCAACCCATTCCAGTGCCTCACCACCCTCACTGTGAAGAACTTCTTCCTTATATCTAACCTGAACTTCCCCTCTTTAAGTGTAAAGCCATTACCCCTTGTCCTACCACTACAGTCCCTAATGAAGAGTCCTTCAGTCTCCTTTCTTGAGTAAAAGAGACACAATAAATTACAGAAGCCAGGAAATGCACAGGATAGCAAGCCTGCCAGATGGGAAAACTGCACACAGAAAGCCAGCTCCCATCCAGTGACTGGTTGGGTGTGCAGTGGGTTTGTTCTAACTCTTCTTTTTCTTTAGTTTGGTAATTTAGCCCCACAAGCCCTGTGCATTTTGCAAACTAAGACTAGGAAGAGACATCTGCTACCAAAAGCTGCATCTGGAGATAAGGAGGGGAAGAACATATAAAAGATGCCCATTCTACAGGAAGAATAATACAAAAAGTAAGGGTACTTCACATGCAGAAGCCTGGGGGGTTTTTTAGGTTTGGGAAGGAAGAGGGTCTTGTGTTGCTTGTTTGTGTTGTGGGGTTTTTTGGCTGGTTGGTTGGTTTTGGTTTGGAGTTTTTGTTGTTGTTTTTTTCTTTTTTTCTTCACAAAAGATGATTATGGCCTTGAAAGAAACTGAATACATTAAAACCAGAGCTGTTAGAGGAGTTAGCTAACCAAGACCAAAACATACGTTTTAAAGTTGTTCCTGGGGCTGTTTTTTCAGTCCAAGAAGATGAGAAAGTTGCCCATTGGTGTCAGGAACACTAGTCCCAGAGAAACAGTTTAATTAAGAATCAAATAATACCGCATTTAGATAAACGCAGTAGAGCTTGTTTGGGTCAAACATCACAGCTTCTGAAAGGAAAAGTATGCCTTGTTAACCTGAAAAAGTTAATAAAATCAGAGAGCAAGGTGACCTAAGTGCATGTAATTTACTTGGATTTTGAAAACACTTCTTACAAGGTTCATCATAAAAGACTGTTAAGAAAACAAATAGGTATAGGATAAAAGAAAATGATTCCTTGGATTAATACCTGATTTCATTGAAAGATACAAAACAATGTAATGGAATTTTTTTCCCTAGAGTAGCAGAGGTAAGAAAAGGGGCTTTTCAGGGAGCCAATGTTGTTTTTTAGTCTTCAAGTATTAAAAACTATGTTAATTATATTGTCAGTGCAAAACATGAATGTAAAATATAGGAAATACCAGACCATCAGCTGTCTCTTAGGACCAGACTCTGAACTTTGAGTTGGATTTTCCTGATCCTCTTCCACAAACGCCCAAAGAAACCTCTCTTAAAAATAAAACTAAACAAACTACAACAAACCAAAACAAAAAACCAACAGATTTTATCGGAAAAAAAAATAACAAGGAGAACTTTTTTCCCAGTCTGCCCTCCAGATTCAACAACCTGCTGCTATTTTGGGCTGGAATATCTCTGTTCAGGAAAAGTCCCCGCAGTCACTATTTCTGATGTCCCCTTTTGTCTTCAGGAGCACGTCTGCCACACTGACCATGATCTCTTGTGGTACCAGTACCAGTGCTGCCATATCATGTCCCTCTTCCTCAAAGGTCCTGGAGGACTTCACCAATATATCAGCCTCTGTCCATAATCCCTCTGGAAGAAAGATGACTTGGAGGAGAAATGCTCCTTGGAGTCTGATGTCTCAGATAGCTGGAAGGGAGGCTTATGAAGAAGTTGGACACTATAAGAGCATCCAAGGATGACGGCTAAGGTCAGACAAAGATGATGACAGCTAAGGTCAGACAAAGATGAGAGGCTGATATGTCATATTGACTGTAAGGGCTTCATACAGCTATCATCATGCATAGGTGGTTACCAGAGCCTGCAAAAAATCTTCATGGCAGAGATTCAGGTTGGGGGTTTTTGGATGGTCAGTTTAGTCTTGCTTCCCTCTCTCAACATTGAGTCTGTGATAGAAAGCCCATATGGTCCACTTCTGGACCCAGAATTGAAGGTTTGGGTTGAAAGGACTCTAAAGCTCATCCAGCTCCAACCCCAGCCATGGGCAGGGACACCTTCCACTAGAGCAGGTTGCTCCAAGCTCCTGTGTCCAAGCTGGCCTTGAACACTGCCAGGGATGGGGCAGCCACAGCTTCTCTGGGCACCCTGTGCCAGCGCCTCAGCACCGTCACAGGGAAGAGCTGCCCCAGAGCTCATCTCAATCTCCCCTCTGGCAGGTTCAAGCCATTCCCCTTGTCCTGTCCCTAAAGGCCCTTGCCCAAAGCCCCTCTCCAGGTTTCTTGTAGCCCCTTTAGGCACTGGAGCTGCTTTAATGTCACCGCAGAGCCTTCTCTTCTCCTGATCCCTGGCTGCTCAGACAGCTTCTCAGTATTACTCCCAGGCTACCTGTCCTTGCCTCCACCCTCTGTAGGCTTCATTTTTGTGTTTGACTATGTCCAGGAGCTGCTTGTTCATCCATGCAGGCCTTCTGGTGCTTTAGCCTGACTTCTTTGTTGGTATGCACTGCTTCTGAGCTTGTAGGAAGTGATCCTTGAATATTAACCAGCTTTCTTGAGTCCCTTTTCCCTCCAGGACTTCATCCTATGGTACTCTACCAAGGATATCCCTAAAGAGGCATAAGTCCCATCTCCTGAAGTCCAGGGTAATGAGCTTGCTGCACACCCTCCTTGCTGCCCTAAGGATCTTGAAATTCCTCATTTCATGGTCACTGCAGCCAAGGCTGCCCTTGAACTTCACATTTCCAACCAACCTCTCCTTGTTGATAAGAACAAGGTCCACCACAGCACCTCTCCCATCGGGTCCTCTATCACTTGGAGAAGGAAGTTATCACCAACACATTCCAAGAACTTCATGGATTGCTTGTGCCCTGCTGTGCTGTCCCTCCAACAGATACTGGGGTAGTTGAAATCCCCCATGAGGACCAGGGCTGCGAAGGTGAGGCTGCTTCTGTCTGTGTGTAGAGGGCCTCATACTCTCAGTCTTCCTCGTCAGGCGGCCTGTTCCAGTCCCTCCCTGCCTTCCCTTTAATCCTGACCCATAAACTCCTCATCCATGAGCAAACAATGCTCCATGCACTCCATCTGGTCATTGACATAGAGGTCAACTCCTGCTCCTCATCTGCCTTGCCTGTCCTTCCTGAAAAGCCTGTGTCCTTCCATTCTGACTTTTGAGTTATAGGAGGCATCTCGCCACATCTCTATGATGCCAACAAGATCATAGCCCTACAAACCTCTACCTCCTCTTGCTTACTGCCCATGCCGCATGTGTTGCCGTAGAGGCATTTAAGTTGGGCCCCCAGTGAAACTGACTTACTGGCCGGAGTGGCTGGAATTCCTTCGTGCTGCTCTACCAGCATCAAGCTGGTAGGAGTGAGATGGATTAAAGTTCCCCTCCCCCAGCAACTTCAGTTTAAAGCCCTCTTCACTTCACTCGCTTAGCATGCCTGTGAGCAAAGATGTTCTTCCCCTTCTCTGACAGATGGATCCCATCAGCCCCCAGTGGATGAGGTTTCTCAAAGTAACTCTATGGTCTGAGTAGCCAAACCCCTGGCTGTCATACCATTCCGTAACCATTTGTTGATTCACCAGATTCATCTGGTCCATTCAAACCCCTTCGCTTTGATGGGGAGGGTTTATGAAAAAACTACCTGTGTTCCAGAATCCCTTACCACTGCTCCCTGGGCTCTGTAATCATGGATACTCCTCCTGAAGTACGTCCTTTTCCCGTGCCTTCGCAATGGTGTTTTTACTTTAAGTCTTATGTCTGAAATTCATTGGCAGCTTGGAACACGGCATAACTGATAGATCACAATATTAGATGATGAAGAGGACAGACCAGCTATTCACTTAGATGCCCTCCAGAGGACTAATAAAATTGCAGAACCAGACATTTCATACAAAGCTGAAATTGAGGAAACCAATAGTCAGGGAACACAGCCTCCTACAGGTGGCACATTTTCATTTTCTCCTTGTATCAGGCTGTTTGCAATCTGACCTTATTGTTGATCCATCTGACATTGAGTGTCTTGCTTTGCCATTGCATTATCCCCTGCTTTTCTCATGCACAGTAATGATCTGCTCTTGTGGGATGGACGTTGGAGACATACGTGCTGTGTGCCATGATGGTTGAACAGCAGCTATCTACGCAGGGCTACATCCTCTGAAAAGATAAAATGTCTCAGTACTTTCTGCACAGGGCAATGGATGCCTGCCATCCTGTTTCTAATAAGAAACATGAAGGAGGGATTTTGCTAGATTGCAAGTGACAGTGAAGGAAGACACAGCTGACATATAAGACAGATAAAAAGGTTATTTTTCTCAGGGCATGGCTAATGATGCAGAGCTAGTGTAGTTTGACTACTGCAATTATACTCACTATCATTGTTATTTGTTTGTAGGATGGCAATGCCTAGGGGTCTCACTGGAGTCTGGAACCATGTTGTGCTGGATGCTGCATGGACACATATCAGAAGCGATTTAAGAGAAAGTATTATAAATGGACAAGACAGAGAGTGGGAGGAGAAACAGAAGCTCAGAGATAACAAGAGCTTCCTGTAGATTTTTTTTGGGTATCACCCATGAATCAAAGCCATCCAAGTCTCCAGTGCTCTGCCCACCCAGTTGGGTAGAGAACAACCGAGCTTTGAAAAAAAATGCTGTTTCTCCTAATTCTTTGACCACAAATCTGACATTTTAGGGCTTAGATTTTTTTTTTTCCTAGCTGTGGCTGGAAAAGGTGAACATTTTTTATATCCATTCTACTTCAAAATATCATTTTCATAGTCATGTTTCTGGTTTTTGAGGCTATTCATAACGGCTTGTACCCTACGCTGGAAGCCAAATATAGCATACCACAAAATTGCAAAGATCACAGAAGACTTAAGAGCTTTTGTAGAAAGCTGCGGAAAATCCTCCCCTATTCTAAGCAAGAAGAGTCAAAAAAGACAAAAGCTATCTGATTTTGTGCTATGTTATAAAGCCAGACAATTTCAGTTTAGAATATGCGAGCTGCCTTTCAGAAAGGATGGATGATTTGCAGAAAATTAAATGAGCAGGACGAGGCTTCATCACTTCAGATGATGACCAGCTGTATGGGCTGAGAATATTTTTGAGTACCAGCACAAAAGACTGCCAAGAATCTAAACAAGTACCCAATATCTATTAGAAGTGACAGAGACCTGGCATTTGGTGACAATATGAGAAAGACGGAACTGTCAAGCAAGCTTAGATATGCTCATGTAAATGACCCAAAACAGTTATAGCACGTGGAACGTTGAAACAAAAGGCACAAAAATCACTAAGGTACTAAGAAACATCAGGGATGCTTAAAACCAGTGTGGATTAATGGAACAAAGTGCTGCTTTGTGTTAGCAAGAAGCAGAGGGTAGAGAAATTAAATGTTATGGCAGGGGCAAAAGAGTGTTTTGGTGCAAACCACTGCCAGGAGGGATAGCTGGAAAGAGAAAGAAAGTCTCACTAGTCTTCTCTGTGTCCTCCAGCTCCAGCCTAATCATGATTAGATTCTGTACAGTTATCAAATGATAATACACATTAGTGTGAATTATGGGAGACTTTAACATCTCAGAAGTGGATTGGAAAATAATTACTGCTTATGTTGTCGCAGATATTTCAGGTGATGGACTTCTTCAGAAACTAAGTATAAGACCATTTTAGACCTAGCTCCTGTATGAGTTTAAATGTAGTAAAATTTGAACAAAGTGCTATCGTGAGCTATCTTTTCCCACTTTAAAATTTAAAATGGACAAAAGTAGGTCTAGAAAGAATGTTTGGAAGGTTAGAAAGGCAAACTTTGAAATCTAATGAAATGGATTTCTGAGTCTGACTAAGCAGCTCTGGGATGTGTGCAGTGAAAGCATAGGTACTTACTTAAAACTGAAAATTCAAAAGGGAGAGAGAGCAGTGAGAAGAGAGGTTGCAAACTGCAAAAAGAAAGTAAGAATGACCAAAAACTTACCTCACATAGGAAATTAAAATTAAAAATAGTAAATAGTACTTAGCCACAGAAACCAAAAGGAACAAAGAGAAAATTAGGACAGTTGCACACTTGAGGCAAAAATAGATAAAAAGTTACTTATCACTTTGTCTGAAAATCTTATTTACTGCAGTCAACAGCAGCAACAATGTGATCTCAAGGGCATTAATGGGACACCCAGTGTAACCCAAGAGTAGGACAGTAGGCATGGCATCATCTGAGGTGAAGCCACTAACTAGCCTGATTCAAGAGAAAAATGTAGTTAAATGATTATCAAGTTTTTAACATAAAAAATGTTTTACATAGAATTAAACTGGTAAAAATGGGAAAATTATTTTTTAAAGTACCGAGATGATGAAATGCTTTCCATTAACTGGATCCAACGTATGTTACTTCTTCTACACGATCTATCAGATTTTGAGGAAGATTTCTTCTAAAGCTAATAAAAAATTTTTGAAATATTCACTCTTTGCTCATTTGCTTACAGAAAATTGTGTCTCCTCTAAAGACAGCAAAGCAGTAATTATTTAGATTAGTGTCAAACTAATCAAACTAGTAATGCTTTGATAAAAATATCAATTTTAGATACCAGTAAGTGAAAAGCAGAGCGTTTAAATTATAAGGATCTTTTTTCAAGAAAAAGTTTCATTTTACACAAACGATTTTCAATGAAAAGCCCTTTTCATGTAAAACTTTGGACATTCACTCAAATCATGAAGTTGGTGCAAATTGTGACCCAAACACATCATTATAAGACAGAAAAGGGGCACATCTCTGTCAGATGAAATACGTATGAATCCACCTCCACAAGAGAATAGTTTTATTTGTGTAGGTGATGCCCAAGTAGTTACAACTTGTCTGGAAAATTGTCTTGTAGGACTGACAAGACTTTGGTTGGGAATGAAGCTGAATGTCACTGGTAAAAGGCAGTGCCAATGTAATAAATTCATATAAACAACCAAGCTCAAAGCCAGCCCCAGTATTCCTCATTTCAATGTACAAGGTAACAATCAGTCCCGGAATCATAGGAAAGGAATTTGTGGTGTTCCCTGGTCCATTGCTCTACCTCTACACATGAGGAATTACATATTCAGCACTCCTGATAAAAATTCCTCTAATCTGTACTTCAAAATATTCCATAATCTCCCTGGTGACTCTGACCTAAATCTCATCATGCAAATTAAACCCAGTAGTTTCTAGCCTATTCGTAATGGATATGGAAGCAAGGCTTTTCCCTCATTCTCTTCATATGTTAAATCAGCTCTTCCTCCAGACAAACATCTCAAATCCATTTTTTCCCTCAGAGGTCTTCATCTAATTGCTCTCTTTCTCAAAATGTAGTTCTCTAAACTGGCAATAGTATTCCCACTGTGACCCTGCCTATTCTGAGTACAATAAAATTATTATTGTACATGCAAATGGCAAATATATCTATAAATATGCATAATTTTATTCTATTTTCTCTTTCAATATCATTGTGTTATGCCTGACTCATGCTCACCTTGCGACCTCCCAGGTCCTCTTCTACAGTATTATTGCCAAGCTATGCTTTTTCTGTCCAATACTTGTTGGAGTATTTTTTCTTACCTGTAAAGAATATCATGTTGTATTGGTATGTAACAAACTGTACTGAATTTCTTCAGTGCATTTTTCCATATTGTCAGGATTATGGTGAATTTTAAGGTTTTGTCCTTAGGACTGTCCAGCCTCAAATGGATTGGACAAATGAAAAAGATACGGTGAAATTTGTTTTATCAAAAGAAATCCTCATTTGCAAGATGTGAGGCTTTAGTGGGAATTTTGAACTGCAATCATTAAAATGGACATCCAGAGGTAGATTTGGTCTTCAGGTCAAAACAATAAGATCTGTAGTTCAGAAATGTTGTGAATGACTCACCATGACTAACTCCCTCCTTCTATGTAGCCCTTGGTGTGCCCTAGTGGAGGTCCTCCTGCAGCA
>NW_009921442.1:33829-34046 GCF_000696875.1 Nestor notabilis | reverse complement strand
TCCTTTCCACCCCAAACCATTCTATGATTCCCGCAAACCACAGCTGGCTTGTGGCAATATGAAGTCCCAGAGTGTGGCTCTGGGCTGTGTGATGTGTGTCCCATGGGTCAATCACCTCCCTCCTCTGGGCGGGATCCTGCTCTCAGCGGGTGCTTTTGGTCCAGGGAGCTCCTGCTTTATTTCTTACGGCTGTGGGATGCAATGTGTCCTCCGCAGG
>NW_009921442.1:32740-33701 GCF_000696875.1 Nestor notabilis | reverse complement strand
GGGGCACAATGTGGCCTTTGACCGGGCGTTCATCAAGGAGCAGTACCTCATCCAGGTAACCCTGATGTTTAGCTGCAGCTCGTTACCCAGGTGATTGTTTGCATTGGGTCCTCGGGGTTATTTTGTTCTGCAACAGATACCCCAGGGTTGTGCTTGCCTTGTCCTGCAGAACAGGCTGAAGTTGGGTCCTCTTACAGGGAGATACTGTTGCACCCCATAAGGTTGCTGGAGGCTGCAGGCTTGCAGATGGGGATATGGCAGGAGCCTTTCTGGAGCTGACAGCCTGCACTGGGGGTGCTCTTGGCTGTCAAAAGAGGGGTGCCTTGATGAAGAGCTTTGAAAGCAGAGATTTGCAGCTCTGTAACACAGATGTTGCTGGCAGCTGCAGGACGTTTGGCAGCACGTTTCTCTTCCAGCATCTCCCAAACCATCTCTCTTTCTTCTCTTCCCGGTGCGTTCCCAGGGCTCCCGAGTGCGCTTCCTGGACACCATGAGCATGCACATGGCCATCTCAGGGCTGACGGGCTTCCAGCGCAGCCTCTGGATGGCCGCCAAGCACGGCAAGAGGAAGGGACTGCAGCAGGTCAAGCAGCACATCAAGAAAACACGCAGCAAAATAGAGGGGCCAACTGTGAGTAAGGGAGCTGAGCTGCTGGCAGAGGGTGGCAGGGGGCTGTTTGATCCTGTAACGGGACCTTCTGCTCCTGTACTGGCAAAGTAGGAGCTGTTGGAGCAGCTCTGCTGGGTGAAGCTCTCCCAGCGCATTCCAGATGAGGAAATCTTGGTTTAAAACCAGGCAGCAGCAACAGCAGCTTCCTTTGCCTCTCCTGATCTTGTCTGATCCTTGTCCTGCGCTGCCTGACCCCCATTGTTCACAGATCACTTCGTGGGACTGGGTGCACGTCAGCAGCATCAACAACCTGGCAGATGTGCATGCCCTCTATCTCGGGGGGGAGCCGCG
>NW_009921442.1:28352-32441 GCF_000696875.1 Nestor notabilis | reverse complement strand
TGAACCCATCACCCCTTGTCCTATCACTCCAGTCCCTAATCAAGAGTCCCTCTCCAGCATCCCTGTAGCCCCCATCAGACACTGGAAGGCTGCTCTGAGGTCTCCACGCAGCTTCTCTTCTCCACACTGAACAGCCCCAACATTCTCAGCCTGGCTTCATATGGGAGGTGCTCCAGCCCAACATCCCAATGGGCAGCAGGAGCCAGAGATGGGAGCGGGGCGGGAGGAGCTGATGGGGTCATTCCCATTTTGTTGCCCTTTCTGTGCATGGTGCTGTGACCATCCCGCAGCGCTTTCCCCTGCGCTGGCACAGGGGTGTCTGCTTTCCCTGCCCTCACTGCCTGTGCCCGCAGGACCTGATGTCCTACTGTGCCCGTGATGTCCAGGCCACCCATGAGGTGTTCCAGGAGCAGCTGCCGCTCTTCATGGAGAGGTGAGAGACACTGAGCTCTGGCTGGTGGTGGCCAAAGGGCTGCAGGGGGATCCCTCTGGGGATGGGATACGGCTCCTCTGATCCTTGGAGTGGTGGCAGGAGACTGGGGGGGCCCTGAACCCCTTTTCAGGAGGGACTTCAGCCCCCTGTGTTGTAGGTGAGGAGGAATAAACAGCAGCAGAGTGTGGCTGGAGGAGGCGAGCAGGCGTAATGAGGCAGATTGGAGTGATACAGCTTTGGGGTTATTGCACAGAGTGGTTGTTAGGGCAGCAGCTGATGTGCAGGACAGGCAGGAGATACAGGGGTCCTTATGGGTTTAAGAGAAGAGCATCAAGGGTTGTGTGGGGCTGGGAAACTCTAGGGGAAGACACGTGTGTGTCTGTCATAGGGCAAATCCCTTCCAGCAGACATCTAATTCCTCGCTGTTTGGGCTCCAGGTGCCCCCACCCTGTGACATTTGCAGGGATGCTGGAGATGGGGGTGTCCTACCTACCGGTGAATGGGAACTGGAAGAGGTACCTGGATGATGCTCAGGGCATCTATGAGGAGCTGCAGAAGGAGATGAAGAAGTCCTTGATGAACCTGGCCAATGATGCCTGCCAACTGCTGCATGAGGACAGGTACCATGGGCTGGGGGTGCAGGTCCTGCCACTCACAGGATGGAGACCATGGCGGGCTGTGGGATTGGTGCTGGGGATGGAAGATAAGCTGCAGCATGACTGTGGTGTGTTGACAGGTACAAGGATGACCCCTGGCTCTGGGATCTCGAGTGGGACACACAGGAGTTTAAGCAGAAGAAGAATCCAGGGAAGAAGAAGAAGAAGGATCAGGATGGCAACAGCAAAACCCCCCTGGCAGCGATGGGCACAGAGGGACCCAAACAGGAATGGCAGGAAGGTGAACACGGGTCTCTGGGGATGAGGAATACTACAGGGATGCTTAAGGGACACCTTCCCATTAGTGCCCAGATGAAGGGACATGGTTTGCTGGTGCTGGTAGTGTGAAGCATCACTGGCCTGTGTCCCCATGCTGGGCCACATAGCAGGGTGGCACAGCAGACTCTGCCAGCTCTTCTTCCTTGTCCCACCAGACCCTGGTCCTCCTGGCGAGGATGAGGAGCTGAAGGCTGTGAGCCAGGTCTGCCTGGAGCGCCTGAAGGAGACGGTCACGCTGCAACCCAAGAGGCTCCAGCACCTGCCGGGACACCCGGGGTGAGTTGGGGACCGTGGGTGCCCACAAGGGCTTGCCCTGCGTGCTCTGACCTGTCCCTGCTGCTCCCCAGCTGGTACCGCAAGCTGTGCCCGCGCCTGGGGGAGCTGGGGTGGGTGCCAGGACCCAGCCTCATCAGCCTGCAGATGAGGGTGACCCCGAAACTGATGCGCCTGGTCTGGGATGGGTTCCCCCTCCATTACTCGAACAAGCACGGATGGGGCTACCTGGTGCCAGGGAGGAGGGACAACTTGACAGCAGACCCCTCGGAAGCGGAGGGTCCTTCCTGCCCGCACAGGTAAGGGGGATGAAGTGGGGTGTTGAGGTGGGGCTGCCCTATGGAGGGGTTTGGGAGCTCCCGGGGTGCTGCCCTGGAGCTTTGAGACCTCTGTGAGCAAACCCTGCCCTCTCCTGTGCCAGGGCGATCGAGTACCTGTACAGGCAGCACTGCCTGGCAGCAGACCCCTCGGAAGCGGAGGGTCCTTCCTGCCCGCACAGGTAAGGGGGATGAAGTGGGGTGTTGAGGTGGGGCTGCCCTATGGAGGGGTTTGGGAGCTCCCGGGGTGCTGCCCTGGAGCTTTGAGACCTCTGTGAGCAAACCCTGCCCTCTCCTGTGCCAGGGCGATCGAGTACCTGTACAGGCAGCACTGCCTGGAGAAGGAACAGGAGCAGGTCTGGAGGCTGCTGTGGAGGACGAGCTGCTGGTGATGGATGACAGCACGATATGGCAGAAGGTGAAGGAAGGGATGGATGGAGGGTCACTTGGTGGGAGGGAGTTGTGGGGCTGCTCCTCTTCCTGTGTGTGCATGTGAAAACCAGCCCCATGTGTGGCTCCTGGGGCTGGAAGTAGATTTCCTTTAGTAAGTGTTAAATCACCAGAGAGCTGGTGTTTGACTCTGCTTCCCCATGGTCTGTCTGCTGCAGGCAGAGGAGCTGAGCCAGCTGGAGGTGGATGTGGAGGAGAAAATGGGTAGAGCAGACCAGAGCCTGGAGCAGGTAATGGGGGTTTTCTGTGGGATGGGGTGGCAGATTGGTCCCTCTTTCCTCTCTTTCCCCCTCCTGCCATGCCTGATGCTCATGGCATCACCTTGCATCACTGGTTGCAGGAGGAGGAGATGCATGAGCTGTGTGAGCCGGTGGAGCCAAGGAGCCAGCCCTCGTACCACCATGGCAATGGTCCCTACAATGATGTCAACATCCCTGGGTGCTGGTTCTTCAAGCTGCCTCACAAGGCAAGTTGGGTGCTCCTGGGGCTGCTCTCAGCCACCCTGCACCCCACTTTCCCTGGTCCTGCTGCACAGCCGTGTCCCCTTGCCTGCCACCCCAGCACTCCTTGAGACCCCTGTGGTCTTGTCCCATGGGACTGGGAGGTGGAAATGCATCTCTGTAGCTGGGGCAGGAGGATGCACAGACCTTTACTGATCGGGACTGTTGGCATGCTGAGCCCTGGCACCTCTTTTGCTGCTAAAGGACGGGAACGAAAACAACGTGGGAAGCCCTTTTGCCAAGGATTTCCTGCCCCAGATGGAGGACGGCACCCTGCGGGCTGCTGTGGGCCGCACGCACGGGACCAGAGCCCTCGAGATCAACAAGATGATCTCCTTCTGGAGGAACGCTCACAAACGGATCAGGTGAGAGCTGCCTTCAGCCGGATCACAGCATCCCTATGGATGGAGGCTGTGTTGTGGCCTGGGGAGGTCGTGTGGGGCTCAGCATCAAACCTTCTGTGTGTCCTCCCAAGTTCCCAGATGGTGGTGTGGCTGAAGAAAGGGGATCTGCCTCGCGTGGTGACCAGGTATGGGGAGGAACGGCCCCGGCTGGGACCATGGACCCCTATGTGGCACTCTGGGAGGGCTGTCGCAGGGCGATGCTCACCCTCACCTCTGTGCCAGGCATCCCGACTATAACGAGGAGGATGATTATGGAGCCATCCTGCCGCAGGTGGTGACCGCAGGGACCATCACCCGCCGGGCGGTGGAGCCCACGTGGCTGACGGCCAGCAACGCACGGGTACAGCTCGGGTCCTTGCGGGGCGGTTTGGGGCTCTCTGTGGGTGTTTGGGGCACCCTCTGTGTGTGTTGGACTGGTGGGAAATAGGAGTTGGGGCTGGATGCTGGGGTTTGAGGGGCTGGGGCACTTCTCTTGCTGATGTGGTTTGGCTTTGGGAGAGGGGAAGGAGTCAGCAGAGGCTCCTGAGCTTTGCTATTTGGTGAAAGGAGAAGAAAACACCAAAGCGCTGGTTTATGTCTTTTCCAAACTCTTTCTCCACACTGGAGGAGCCCAGGGGGTGTAATCAAGTAGGTGATGCCCCTTGTGTGTGTTAAACCTGGCTTTGACTTTAGGAGCACTTTTGGGAATGCTGATCAGGCAGAAGGAATCCTGCTCCTGCGCTGCTGGGTCATGCAGGGGTGGCGCTGAGCCGGGTGCCGTGTCCCACAGGCCGACCG